>NW_027222395.1:2121212-2424242 GCF_041296265.1 Equus caballus
ATTGGCCAAGCAGGATTGCCCATAGTGCCACTGTGGCCCCACAAGTTGGTATACACCTTGGCATGACTGTAAGAAGAGATGGTGACAGCACTGAATCCACATGCAAGTGCTTTCCCAGAAGATAGCAGCACTCACTGTACCAGGACAACTTCTAGCAGAAGAGGTGGGACCATAAACACAGCTCCTGCTTCCCCCTAGTGTTATGAGTTGGAATCTGCATCCTCATACTACCACAAATGTGCCACCAAAGGATCAGTTCCTCAAACGCTAGAAGAAACTATAGCAAGAATTCAGAGCAGAAGGAGAATGACAAGTCTCCAGAAACAAACCATGAAGTCACAGAAATTTACAATCTAAATGACAGAGAATTCAAAATAGCTGTCATAATGAAAGTCGATGTGTTAAAATAAAACTCAGAAAGACAGTTGTCAATGACCTCCGGAATAAAATTAATGAGAAGACGGAATAATTCACCAAAAAGATTGAAAGTAGAATAGAAAAACAAGTAGAAATTCAGTATATGAAGGACACTATTAATGAGATAAAAAATAATCTAGATTCCTTAAAAAACAGAGCTGATCATACGGAGGAAAGAATTACTGACTTAGAGGACAGAAATATAGAAATGCTTCAGGTGGCCGAGGAGAGACAACTAAGATTTAAAAAAAAGGAAAGAATTCTTTGAGAAATATCTGACTCCATTAGGAAAAGCAACGTAAGGAGTAGAGGTATTCCAGATGGAGAAGACAGGCAGAAAGGTGTAGAGATTTTGTTAAAAGAAATAACAGCTGAGAATTTCCCAAACCTGGGGAGGTAACCAGAATTACACATATATAAAGACAATATAACCCCTATTTACATCAATGCAAAAAGAACTTCTCCAAGCATAGAATAGTAAAATTTGCAAATACCAACAGTAAAGAAAAAATGTTAAGAGCTGCTAGGCAGAAGAAAATAATCTACAAAGGAACTGATATCAGGCTTTCAGTGGATTTCTTGGCAGAAAATTTATAGGCTTAGAGAGAATGGAATGATGTATTCAAAATACAGAGAACTAAAATGTTTCACCAAGAATACATTATCCAGTGAAACTATCCTTCAGGTATGATGGAAAAATAAAAACTTTCCCAGGTAAACAAAAGCTGGGGGAGTTCATCACCGTTAGACCTCCCCTACAAGAAATGATCAAAGATGCTCTCATACCTGAAACAAAAAGGCAAAGGTCTACAAAGCTTTGAGCAAGGAGATCAATAGATAAAATCGGAAAACTGTAGCTGTCTTTCAGAATAGGGTAGCAAATACTTACCTATAACTTAAAAGTTAAAGGGGAGGAAACACTCAAAAGTAACTATAAATGCTTCAACTTAGTCACAAACCTACAACACAAAACAGAATAATTTGTGACGACAATAACTCAGAAGGGGGCAAGGAAAAATACTGATGGAGATAAGAGGCTATCAGAAACCAAATTATCTCATCTATTAGTTCTTTTATACAAACCTCACTGTAATCACTAAAGAAAAATTCAGAGCAAGGCCACAATTCATAAAGAGAAAACCACCGCAGAAAACCATCAAACTGAAAAAGCAGTCAGAAATACAAAGGAAGAGAAACAAAAGTAAAATAGAACAACCAGAAAATAAGAGATAAAATGTAGGATTAAGTCATCATAAATCAATAATCACTCTAAATGTAAGTGGACCAAATTAACCAATCAAAAGATATAGAGTGGGAGAATGGATTAAAAAGCAAGACCCAACAATACGACCCCTCCAGGGATCATATCTCAGCTCTAAGGACAAACATAAGCTCAGAGTGAAAGATTGAAAAATAATACTCGAAGAACATGGAAAACAACGAAAGCAGTTGTTGCCATACTTATATCAGATAAAGCAGACTTCATGATAAAAAATAAAATAAGAGACAAAAGGGGTAATGAATAATGATGAAAGGGACATACTACCAAGAGAACATAATACTTATGAATATATAGTAACTTAACACAGGAGCATCAAATTATATAAAGCAACTATAAACAGACCTACAAGGAGAAATTAACAGCAGCATAACACTAGTAGGGGACCTCCCCACCCCATTTACGTCAATGGATAGAACATCCAGAAAGAATGTCAATAAGGAAATAATGGATTTAAATAAAACAATTGATCAGATGTACTTAATAGATATTCATAGATCATTCCATCCAGAAACAGTACAATACATATTCTTCTCAAGTTCACATGGAACATTCTCAAAGATAGACGATATGTTTGGAAACATGGCAAGCCTCAACAAATTTAAGAAGATTAAAATCATATACAGCATCTTTACTGACCACAATGTTATGAAACAAGAAATCAAATACAAGAAAAAAATTTGGGAAAGTGACAAATATTTAGAGATTAAATGACATGTGACTGAACAAGCATTGGATCAATGAACAACTCAAAAGAAAAATTAAAAGAAAAACTGAAGACAGATTAAAATGAAAATACAACATATCAATTCACATGAGATGCAGCAAAAGTGGTTCTGAGAGGGACATTCATAGCAATACAGGCTCACCTCGTATAAGAAATCAATAAGTAATCTTAAACTGCACCTAACAGAACTAGAAAGAGAGAACAAACAAAGCCAAAAGTCAGCAAAAGGAGGAAAATAATAAAAATTGAGCAGACACCATTGAAATAGAGACTAAAAGTATAATAGAAATGATCAATGAAACTAAGAGCTGGTTCTTTGAGAAGATAAACAAAACTGACAAACCCTTAGCCAGACTCACTAAGAACAAAGTTAGAGGGCTCAGAGGCATAAAATTACAAATTAAAGAGGAGAAATTAACACACATAATACAGAAATACAAAGGATTATAAGGGAATACTGTGAAAAATCATATGCCCACTAATTAGATTGTGCAGAAGAAATAAATTCTTAGACTCTTACCACCTCCCAAAATTGAATCAAGAAGAAATAGAGACTCTGAATAGATGAATCACAAGGTAAGAGATCAAAATAGTAATGAAAAATGTCCTCAAAAACAAAATAGGACCAGATAGATACTAGAGAATTCTACCAAACAATCAAAGAAAACTCAATACCTATCCTTTTCAAACTATTCCAAAAAATTGAAGAACATGGAGCACTTCCTAACTCATTCTATGAGGCCAAAACTACACTGATACCAAAACCAGACAAGCACAGCACAAAGAAGGAAAATTAAAGGCCAGTATCACTGATGAACATAGATACAAAAAACCTCAACAAAATATTGGCAAACTGAATCCAGCAATACATTAAGAGTCACACAACATCATCAAGTAGGATTTATACCAGGGATGCAAGGATGTTCAAAATTTCATAAGTCAACCAATGTGATACACCACATTAACAAAATGAGGAATGAAAATCAAATACTCATCTCACTAGATACAGAGAAAACATTTGACAAAAATCCAACATCAATTTATGATAAAAACTCTCAATACAATGTTTATAGAAGGAAGTACCTCAGCATGATAAAGGCCATATATGAATAACCATAACTGATATAATGAGCCATTCACAGTTTCACTGTACTGGATGTGCACGACTTAATCTTTCAGACCAGCATATGCTACTGGCAAGATCAACCAGGTAGGAGCATGATGAGCTGAGAGAATGCACTCTAGGGTGGCATTGTCTCATGACTGGCTGGATGTGCTGAGCATGGGGTGCAATAAGCAATGGTGGTATTGGCACCTCCAAAAGCATGTAGAGTAGGGGGGTAAACTCCACCTGGTGGACCACCTCACCTATGGTGAGGCTGACTCACCATCTGCTTGGCAAAAGAAGATGCATGCACAGCACATGCATCAGTGTGGAGAGCGGAGAGTGGCCCTCAGGGCAACCTGAATTATCCATGTGGCAGCAGGTATGGGGCACCGGGCAGTCGCAGCAAGACTGGCCAGCGCATGTCCACATGGATGAAGGCTGGCATGGTGATGGCAGTTATGTTGGCTGGCCAGGAGCTGACTCACAGTCAGAGGGACACATGCACCAGAATGGAGCACCGCAGGGGATGGTCCCTTGCCCACGGGTAATGCTGCTGTCATGCAGTTGTATGTGGTGGATGTGAAGGCTGCTACAGCAGGCCTGGGGAGCAATTTACACCTGGGATGTGGCCCCAGTTGGGCAACCAGACTAGATGTGAAGGATATATGAGATGACTGGCAGTGAGGGAGCAGTGCTGGAAAGCTAGTGGCGAGGAAGGGGGCCATTGGCCACCACAAGAGATGCTGGGGGTGAAGACAAGGAAAAGAACAAAAGGACAACCTACCAACTTGGAGAAAATATTTGCAAATCATATATCCAACAAGTGGTTAATTTCCACAATATATAAAGAAATCCCACAACTCAACAACAACAACAACACAATCCAATCAAAAAATAGGCAGAGGATATGAACAGATATTTTTCCAAAGAAGATATACAGATGGCCAACAGGCACATGAAAATATGTTCAACATTACTAATTATTAGAGAAATGCAAATCAAACTCACAATGAGATATCAGCTTACACCTGTCAGAATGGATATAATTAACAAGAGACAAAACAGCCAATGTTGGAGAGGAATTGGAAAAATGAACCCTCATATGCTGCTTGTCAGAAGGCAGGCTGGTACAGCCACTATGGAAAACAGTATAGACACTTCTCCAAAAAATTAAAAATAGAAATGCCATACAATCCAGCTATTCCACTACTGGGTATTTGTCTAACGAACTTGAAATATGAAATTCAAGATTTATGCACCCCTATTTTAATGCAGCATTATTCACGATAACCAAGCCATGGAATCAACCCAAGTGCCCTTCTACAGATGAAGGGATAAAGAATATGTGTTATACATATACAATTGAATACTACTCAGCCATAATAAAAGATAAAATAATTCCATTTACGACAATATGTATGGACTTTGAGAGTGTGACATTAAGTGAAATAAGCTAGACAGAGAAAGACAAATGACACATTATTTCACTCATATGTGGAAGATAAAGAAAAATATGCATGAAGAGAACAGATTAGTGTTTACCAGAGGGAAAGGGGACCGGGGGTTAAGCAAAAGGAATAAAGAGGTGCACATGTATGGTGACAGATAAAAATTAGACTTCTGTTGGCAAGCACAATGCAGTATACACAGAAACTGATAAATAATAATATGCACCTGAAATTGCACAATGTTACCAACTAATATGAACTCAATGAAAAAATTCTTTAAAAGAAAAGTATTGGGGGAGGCCCTGTGGACGAGTGGACAAGTTTGTGTTCTCAGCTTCGATGGCCCAGGGTTTCACCAGTTTGGATCCTGGGAGCAGACATGGCAATGCTCATCAAGCCATGCTGAGGCAGCATCCTACATGCCACAACTAGAAGGACTCACAACTAAAAATATTCACCTAAGTACTGGGGGCCTTTTGGGAGAAAAAGGAAAAAATAAAATCTTGAAAAAAAAGAAAAAGTATTGAAAGAGAAAAATGTCAATCAAGGGCATTATAGCCAGCACACCTATTCTTCAACTTGATGGGGAGATACATACTTTCTCAGACAGCCTAAAAGGAGGGAGTTTGTCACTACTAGTACTGCCTAAGAAAAAATGCTAAAGGAAGTCCTCTAGGTTGAATTAAAAGGACCTTAAACAACACAAGGGCATAAGGAAGCAAAAAACTCATTGCTGATGTTAAATATATGGACAAAAGCAGAATATTGTATTACTGTAACAGTAGTGGATAACTGAACTTTAATTTTACTATAAAAGTTTGACAAAACATTAAAAGTTATCCTGATGGGTATGTAATATATGTAGGTGTAAATTGTGGAGTCACAACCATACAATAGGGGGGAGGAGAGGTAAAATGAGAGTTCTTTTATGCAAGTGAAGTTAAGTTGTTATCAGCTTAAAACAGACTGCCATAACTACAAGATATTTTATGTAAGTCCCTTAGAAGCCAGCAGAAAATACCTAAGTTAAACAAAATAAAAATGAATCAAAATCTCTCAACTAAAAAAAAACACTGGATATACAAAATAAGGCCACAAGAGAGAAAAAGATATCAAAAGAACTATATGACAAACAAAATATTTAATAACATAGCAATACTAAATCCTTTACCATTATAATTATTGTAAATGTAAATGGACTAAACTTACAAATAAAAAGACACAGAATAGCTTAATGTATAAAAAGAAAGAAGTTCCAACTCTCTCCCATGTATAAGAAACTTATTTTAAGTTCAAAGACACTTAGGCTGAAAATGACTAGATGGAGAAAATACTTCATAAAAATAGTAACCAAAAGAAAGCAGGAGTGGCTACATTTATATCAGGCAAACAGATTTACATAAAAAACTGTCTCTAGAGAAATAGGTCATTACATAATAATAAAAGTCTCTATTCAACAGGATATAACAATTATAAAAATGTATGTACCCAACACCAGGGCACCTGAGTAAATAAAACATGTATTGACAGATCTGGAAAGAAAAACTGAGAACAATAATACAAGTAGTAGACTTTAATTCCCAAATTTCAATAATGGATAAAATATCCACACAGAAAATCAATAAAGAAACAATACACTTGAATAGTACTATAAACTAAAGTGACGTAACAGACACATGCAGAACTATTCATCCATAGACACACTCTGCACAAGCACTCAGAACATTCTCCATGACGCATCACATTAGGTCACAAAACAAGTCTTAAAAATTCAAGAAGACTGGGATCACACCAAGTATCTTTTTTGACCACAACAGAATGAAACTACAAATCAATAACAGCAAGAAAGTATAAAAAAATAAAAATCATGTGGAAACTAAATAACACATTCTAACAATAACTGGGTCAAAAAGGAAATCAAAATGGAATTTTAAAAATATCTTGGGACAAAGAAAGATGACAACAAAACTTATGACATGAAGCAGAAGCAATACTAAGAGGAAATTTACTAGTGATAAATGTCTACATTTAAAGGAAGAAAAATTTAAAATAAACAGTTTGCAACTCCAAGAACTAAAAAAATAGAACAAAATAAACCTAAACTTATTAGAAGAAAAGAAATATTAAATATCATAACAGAAAGAAAATAGAAAAACAAAAGAAAAAGTCAACAAAACTAAGGGTTGCTTGTTTTGAAAAAGTAAAATCACCAAACCTTTAGCAAGAATAAGAAAAAAAAGAGAGGAGACTCAAGTACATAAACTTAGAATTGAAAGAGGAGATGCTAGAGTTGGTGCCTCAGAAATTAAAAAGTATAATGTAGAATATTATGCACAATTATCTGTGAACAAATTGCATGATCAAGAAGAAATGGATAAATTCCTTGAAACATACCACCTACTAAACTAATCCATAAGAAATAGAAAGCCTCAACAGACCAATATCAAATAAGGAGATTGAGTTGGTAATCAAGAACTTTCCAACAAAGTAAAACCAAGACCACAGCCAAAGCCTAGCATTCAAAGAAGAATTAATAACAATCTGTCTTAAATTATTCTAAAAAATTAGAAGCAGAGGGAATACTTCCAAAATCATTTTATGAGGCCAGAATCATCCAGATACAAAGATGCCATAAGAAAACAAAACTGGAGGCCAATATGTTTGATAAACATAGATGCAAAAATTCTCAAAAAAATACTAGTAAACTCACTTCAATAACACATGAAGAAGATTATATATGAAAGAACAAGTGGAATTTATCCCTGCTATGCAAGTTTGCTTTAACATATGCAAATCAGTGTGATAATCCACATTAGTGGAATGAAAGATAACAAGAACATGATCATCTGAATAGAAGCAGAAAAATTATCTGACAATTCTCAACATTGATTCATGATAAAATCTCTCAACAAAGTAGATATAAAAGGACATTTCCTCAGTACAATAATGTCATTGACAATTCTCAACATGGATTCATGATAAAAACTCTCAACAAAGTAGATATAAAAGGACCTTTCCTCAGTACAATAATGTCATTGACAATTCTCAACATGGATTCATGATAAAAACTCTCAACAAAGTAGATATAAAAGGACATTTCCTCAGTACAATAATGTCATTTACGAAAAGTGCATATCTAACATCATAATCAATGAGGAAAAAATGAAAGCTTTTCCTATAATATTTAGTAGAAGGCAATAATACTCCCTCTCACTACTTCTATATAACATAGCATTAGAAGTAGCAGAACGAACAATCAGATAAGAAAAGGATACAGGAGAACTCAAATCAGAAGGGAAGAAGTAAAATTATCTATTTGCAGATGACATGACATCCTGTGTTGATAATTCTAAAGACTCCACAAAAAAAAAAAGAGTTAGAACTAATAAAGTAATTCAGTAAACTTGCAGGATACATAACCAACACAAAATAATTTACATTTATGTACACCAAGAACAAACTATCCAAAAAGGAAATCAAGAAAACAACCCCATATTTGAAAGCATTGAAAAGAATAAAACACTTAGGAATAAATTTAACCAAGGAGATGAAAGATCTGTACACCAAAAACTATAGCACGTTAATGAAAGAAATTAAGAAAGAGATAAATACATGGGAAGATATCTCATGTTCATGGTTTGGAATAATTAATATTGCTAAAAATGGCTATATACCCAAAGCCATCTATAGATTCAACCCAATCCCTGTAAAAATCCCAATGGCAGTTTTCACAAAAATAGAAAAGAAGTCTAAATTCTTAGGCGATCTCAAAAGACCTTGAATAGCCAATGCAATCATGAGAAAAAAGAACAGATTTGGAGGCGTCACACTTCCTGATTTCAAATTATATTGTAAAGCTATAGTGATCAAAAGAATATGGCACTGGCATAAAAAGACACATAGACCAATGGAAAGATTAGAGAGTCCAGAAATAAACTCAAGCATATATGGTCAAATTACTTTTGACAAGTACACAATGAAGTCAAAATAGGGGAACGGAAGTCTTTTCAATTGATGTTGGGAAAACAGCATATTCATGTGTATAATAATGAAATTTGACCCTTACCATATACCGTACACAAAAACAAAGACAAAATGAATTAATGGCTTAAACACAAGAGCTGAATCTTTACAATTCCTAGAAAGAAAAAAACTCCTTGAAATTGGCCTTGGCCTTCATTTTTTGGCTATGACCCCAAAAGTTCAGGCAATAAAAGTAAAAATAAACAAGGAAACTGTATTAAAGGAAATAATAAACAAAATGAAAAAGTAACCAACAGATTGGGAGAAAATATTTGCAAACCATACATCTGATACTGGGTTAATATCCAAAATATAAAATAAACATATAACTCAATAGCAAAACTACAAATAAGCGAATTAAAAATGTGCAAAGGATCTAAATAGACATTTTTCCAAAGAAGATCTACAAATATTTAACATGTATATTAAAGTGCTCAGCATAACTAATAATCAGGGAAATGCAAATCAAAACCACAATGAGATATTGTCTCATAGATTTTAGGATGGCTACATAAAAAAAAGTTAAGATAACAATTGTTGGTGAGGATGTGGAATAAAGGGAACCCCTTATGTTGTTGGTGGGAGTATAAACTGGTAGAGTCCCATGGCAGACAGCATGGAGGTTCCTCCAAAAAGTGGAAATACAACTACCATATGATACATCAATCTCTCTTCTGGGTATCTACCCAAAGGAAACAAAATTATTACATCAAAGAGATTCCTATGCTTCCATGTTCATTGCATCATTCAAATTGCCAATATAAGGAAACCATATAATATCCATCAAAACATGAATAAAAAATCTGTGATATATATATTGAGATATTATTCAATCTTATAAAAGAAAGAGATCATGTCATTTGCAACAAGAGGAAAGAACTTGGAAGATACCATGCTTTTCACATTATGCTAAGTTAAATTTGTGCCAAATTCACATTATGAAATAAAGCAGACAGAAGGAAAAACCTGCATAATGTTACTTAGATGTGGAATCAAAAAAGTCAAATACATGTAAGCAGAGACTAGAACAGTGATTACCAAGGGCACAGAGTTGGAAGATGTTGGTCAAAAAGTACGATGTTTTAGTTGTGCAGGATGAATCAGCCTAGATATCTAATTTACAGAATTATGACTGTAATTAATAACATTGTATCAAATGCTGGAAATCTGCTAAGAGAGATTTCAAGTGTTCTCGTTACAAATAAAAATTTAACTTTATGAGGATATGATATTTTAATGTTTGGCTGTAATAATCATTTTATCATTTTCATGTATATCAAATCATCATGTTATACACACTAAAGTTTTTATTAACAAACTAAAATAAGAACAAAATTAAATTTACCAAAAGATATTCTCAAAACATTTTTTAGGCATGATTGTTTACCACTCACTGAAAGAACTATTATGATTAAATCACATGTACACCAGGAGTAAATGTCTGGGAGAGAAGACTGCAACAATAAAGATTTAGAAGCTGGAAAGCAAAAGGATGACCAGTATCTGACCTGTTATATCTAAAGTGCAGAAAGCTAAGCTGGCAATTGAGGAAGCTTAGAACCAAGTCAAATCATGCTGGAAGAACTCTTCCAATAGCTTGGAGTCACATAACCAAGTACCTCTAGACACTATGGGTGAAACTGAAACAGACGCTTGGCTAAAAATCTGTATAAAAAGCTGTTAGCCCCCACATCCTCTCACTCACATTATAAAGTTGGAAAACTGCTCCACCACTACCTAGTGCAACACTAGAACGTAATGGAGACATGGGACCCAAGGGGCTCTACTTTTGTAGAAATAGGCATGGCGGGGATGTATACGTGGCAAATCTATACATTGAATTGTGAGAAGCCCCTGTCCCTTTGTCCTACTTTCGTTCTGCAAATGCTGGGAGCCCCCAGAGGACTCCTTTCAGAGGAAACAGATCACTGCAAAGAAAATACCTGGAAATACTGACATTTGGGGTTTCTTAAATCAATGTATAATTGAGATCACAGTTTGCCACAGCTTACCAGTTATTAACACTTACACTGGCCAAGAGACCTTCCCAGAAACCGAGAGCCAGGGATCTCTAGTCTTTTGAGTAGAGCTTCTAAATAAAAGGCAGAAATCAAACTAATACGTAGAAAAAATAAGATGACATAGAGTACTCAGTGAACAAAAGAACTCAAATAAAATCATAAAATAAATTCAATTAATCTACAAGAGAGATAAGAACAGATATTAACTAAAACAGGATGTTATAAAAAGAGCACTAGAGGAATAAAAATGTTCTTGAATATTTAAATTATAATCGTAGGAACCATGATGTAGAACAAAAAGGCAACTATGAAAACAGGATGGAAAAGGGAATAAAACTAGAGGTTCACTTTGAGAGAGCAAAAATGCAAATAATAAGAATTCCAAAGGTAAAGAATTTAAAAATGGAGATGGAAGGGGATGAAATATTAGGCATGTTTCCAGGAAATATACAGGAATTGAAAAACTTTCATTTAAGGATTGAAAAACCCCTCAAATGCCCATCCTGACTGATGAAAAGAACTCATACCAAGACATATCATTACTAAATTTTAATACAAGTGCAGTGAAGAGCCCAAGAGTCTCCAGAGAGGTAAAAATAATGCAGATCCAAAATATTTGCAATTGAGGTAGCATTGGAATTCTCAGTAGCAATACTAAATGTTAGAAGACAAATGAGGCATGCCCTCATAATCGTGAGGGAAAATGATTTTCAATTTAGAAGTCCATACTTCGCCAAACTTCCATCAAGTGGGAAGATAAAAATAACATCCTTTTCAGACTGCATACGCAAGTTTGCAAATAAGATTCCTTCCATGCACCTTGTTTAGGAACCTCTAGAAGAATATGCTTCACTAAAATGAGGGAGTGAATCAAGAAACAGGAAGGCTTGGGATCCAGACAACAAGGGATCTGGAGAAGAGGACTGAAGGTGAGGAGCTGTCCCAGTAGCAGGTCTGTGCACGGAAGTTGCAGGCAGGTGTTCTGGGTGGAGCAGGACAGAGGCTGCAGGACAGATGGCCTAGGAAGGAGAATTAGTAGAATTCTGAAGTACTCACAATTTCTAGAAGATATTTATCAGGAAGAAATACGTATATGTATAGCAGAGAAGCAAATAAACATCAACCAACTGAAATAAGACAACTAATTCCAGGAAAAATAAAAAAGTTGTGTCTTTAAGGAAATGAAACTACCTGGCTGCTATGACTCAGCTGTCAAAATTTATACTCTCCTAATAATACAAACATTGAATGCTAGTTTGACAAAATGAGTGGAGGTATAATGTTTTTAGGATGATGTGAGAAGTAGTATGTGTTTGTGGTTAGAGGCCAGGAAAATGGAAAGGACCTAAATCCACATCACCAGTAGTCAGACTTGTGCCACTTATTTCCTTATGGACTCATAAGAATGCTAACTGGCTCTTAGAAGAATACTGATAAGTGACCAGATGACAAACGCAGAACTTTCTTGACCTCAAGGAGCAACAGCAACAGACTGCAACCGTGTTAGATTATAAGCTGTGTAAAGGAAAGGCTCTTTTTTTTCTCTAGTATACATAATCCAGCCCCAGCACAGCACCTTTCTCTAGTATACCATAATCCAGCCCCAGCACAGCACCTGATATCCATGCATGTGAGTCTCACAGACCTCTTGCCCCATCCCCACTCCTGTAGTTCCTCTGCAGGATGTCAGTGGCGATAACTGGCAGTATGGTTTGTCGAGAAGGAAGAAATTTTCCTCCACTTTTTCTAAGTTTTTCTGGCTGGTCTAAGAAACAAATTGACACGAGACAGATCAATAGGAGAAAATAAAATTTAATTTCATACGTATGGAAACCCTAAAGATATAGGGTTCCTTGAAAATCAGGCAATTGAGGTTTTTATGGCATCCTGAGCTAAGAAGTAGGGGAAAGAGTCTGGGATTTCAAAGGGAAGGAAGGAAATTTACAGGAAGAGTGAAAAGAGTAAATATTTGGAAACAAATGTTTGCTGGCAAATCCAGAAACAATGAGATACAGAGAGGCCTTGCTAGATTCATCCCTGTCTACCACATGAACCTAGACCATGTTAACTATAGCTGTCTATGGTGAGGACTCTCTTCTTGGAGCTTATCTTCCATCTAAATTCTTTCAGGCAGTTAGGTCAAAGTCCCTTCCTGAGACTTTTGGGCCTCAAGGAATTTCAGCTCAAGATAGTCAGCACGACAGAGTGTCACATCTTGAGGTGACTCCTTCTGAGCCCCTAGAGGTTCTCATTCTCCAAGACTGGTTCTCAGCTAAGTCATGGTCCCCATCCTAGGCTACTGGCTTTGCTGTCACAAAGAGAATAAAACTGGAGGGTAGCAATGTTTGCATGACAAATATTGTGCATAAGTAAAACATATTAATCCATGGCAAATTATTTATTTATTTAATTGATTCTCTTTTCTTTTTTGGTGAGGAAGATTGGCCCTGAGCTAACATCTGTTGCCAATCTTCCTCTTTTTGCTTGAGGAAGATTGTACTTGAGTAACATCTGTAACAATCTTCTTCTATTTTCTATGTGGGCCACTGCCACAGCATGGTTTGATGAGTGGTACATAGGTCTGCGCCTGGGATCTGAACCTGTTAATTCCAGGCCACTGAAGTGGAGAGTTTGAACTGAACTACTATACCATTGGGCAGGCCCAGTGACCAATTGTTTTTAATTTTAAATGTTAATATTAGCAGAGAAATATCTTAGTGAGAGCTTAGTGATATAATTTTTGTCATGCACTGGATTAATGCACATTCATTTAAAAACTATAAGTAATATTTAATGCTGTCTTAAATATACGTGCTAAAATGGTAAACAGGGAAAAACATACTAAGCATTCAAAGAAAGTTCTACAGAAAACTGGTACAAATAAATGTACCCATACTGCCATGGCCCAGATTTGTTTCCCAGTCAGGGGACCACACCACTTGTCTGTCACTTGTCATACTATGATGACTGTGTTTCGCTGTGTTGCTGAAAGCTATGCCACTGCTATTTCAAATGCCAGCAGGTTCACCCATGATGGACAGGTTTCAGCAGAGCTTCCAGAGTAAGACACCGGGAAGAAGAACTGGCCCCTGCCATGTCCAAAGAAATTGGCCAGGAAAACCCTATGAATAGCAGTGGAGCATTATCTGATAGAGGGCTGGAAGGTGAGAGGATGGTGCAGAAAGAGTGGGCAGGGATCTGCTCTGCTGGACACAGAGTTGCTGGGAGTTGGAATTGACTTGACAGCACTAACCAAAAAAATGTACCCACAAAGAATCCCTTCTCCTATGTTGTACCACTTTGGGTAACTGTCTTCTTTTTATTTTTGCAAAATACAAGGAGGAAAATTGCCTTAGGAAGTTATTTAAAGCAATAAATTTCTATTAAATTGACAATTACAGAAATATATCTGAAGAAAAATAAGAAGGAAGCATTTTATTGTATCTTCCTAATTTGTTCCAGAGCAATAAGGTGTACAAATGAGACATGGCAGGAAAGCCCAGGGCCTGGTGGGGAGGGCAGCTGCAAACATAACTGCAATGGGCTAATGAAAGTTCACGCCTCAGGACAGTTGCTGAGAGCTAACTAAGAATATCAGTGTTCCCACTAACCCCTCCCCCATCCAATGAGGTGGGCACAGTGATGGGCTAGCTCTTCCTATGAGGAGCACAGGCACCTGAGGGTGGGAAACTGCCCATGTTCCACATGACTCACATTCAGGTGTCTGACTTTGAAGTCTGAGAGCCTGATCCAGAATGCACCCTGTGTGCTGGGGATGATAATAACGGTGAAGGTGCTGATCATAATAACTAACACAAGAACTGTAAGCCAGAAGAAAGGTCCAGTCATATTAATGGGCACAAATAAAGAAAATGAGGCACAAAGAGATCAAGTGACTTGCCCCAGGTTGTAAGCTGTTCCGTAGGGGTTAACACTCAATTCATCTGTACTCTTGAACACAGAATACTGCCTCTGATAATGAGTAATGATAACCAAATCCTTGCTCAATGCAGAAAACATTTGTTGTCAAAAAAGTGAAATCAACACCAATCTTGCAAAGGCACCCATAATATCTTTTTGCTGTTGTTCATGTTTTTTGGTTTTTTCCCCCTGAGGATACACACTATTTTAACAAATACAACAAGGACATACAGTGTTGTTTGAGGATAATGTCATGTCATTAATTATCCACAAGGTGGCAGGTGGGTGATGCTGAATTGGTCCCATAGTAACAGCTATTGCAGATCTAGACAGATTTGAAAATAATCCCTTGGGGTTTTTCATTTATTTATAGATTTCTCCTACCTATGGAAACAGATCATCAATCCAAGGCATAAAGGGGAGAAATATAAGTCTCAGATACAATCACAAATGGGTATGAGTTCAGTACCTGAGGTATAAATTGCTTAATGAATCAACAGAGACTCCTAGTGAGACTTGTGCCTTGAGAACACACAGAAGAATGCTACGTGACCAGATGACAAAGGCCGACTTCCTTTACCTCAAGGAGAAAAAGTCACCTTCTCAGAAAATATCTGTTCTAAAAATCCCGTCCCCCAATTGTCTTTTGATTAACTTCTTCCATTCTTTGAAACTGGCACTGACTGAGGAGTTAGAAAACATGCCTAAAGCCATTCAGCCCACATAGAGCAAAGCCAACATTGAAATGTCAGTGAATTTAACTATAAGAATATGGCAGGCCCTATCGGCACTCTGCTTTCCCTCTGAAATTGGTAGATGAATCTATTGGAATACAAAGGATGTTCACTGAGTACACCTTAGGGCTTAGGGAAGACATATTTTTATACAGTAGGTGGGAATCCAACCTGGCACTGGAGAAGCCACCACAACCCCATTTCAAAGACTAAATGTGTTAGACATAGGTGTGTCTTAGCTCTTAACTGAAATAATTAGTATGTTGAAGGGGCAGGATGTTACCCTGTGAGGCCAAACACATCATGCTATACAAGAAGTTCTACACTGACAAGAACACAAATTATACAACCTTAAATTGCAGAAAGAAACCAATTAATTGAAACAAACAATGGCGAACATCTATTATTTGCTGCAAATTACATATATTCGAAACTATAAATGATTATGACATTTTCCTCACATAAGGAAGACTAAGTTAGTAGAAGCAGTGATAGCAGTTATTGTTGTCATAATTAATTGTAACTAACACATTGAGAGCTTATTATTTGCTGGGTCCCATGCTGAGTACACTTATCAGACTATCAGACAAACGTGTTCATGCTAAATTAATAAATTAGTCCCAAGTAGCGGTCCTAAGGATACCATGCAATCCTAGTATCTCTACCTTGTTCATTTACTGGCCTGCTCTCCAAGACAACTCTCTTCTCCTCTCAAATCTTTAACAAGTCCTCCTTGCTCTTCACAAACAGAAACTCTGCTTGATTCTAATTGCACTGAGAAAACAGACTCCATAAGAAGAGAACTTACTTGTGTCACATATGCTCTATTCCATCTCCCACAGCAGTCAATGAACTTGCTGATGCTCACAGAAATGCTCCAGCTCTCCTCTTCTACACTGGTTTCTATGTTCTCTGTTTCTTCATCATCAAAGCAATCTTAGTATTGAATAATTTCCTTGAACACATAAACATTTGTAATATCTCACAACAACAAAAAATGTATCGATATCAATTGACATCAGTATGTCTTTCTAGCTATTGCTCCATTTCTCTGGTATCATTTACCCCCCCAAAAAAAGATAAAACTATGTTTTTACTTTCCTCATCTTGTCCATTTTCTATCCTTTGATATACTACCCTTTTTCCTCTCTGAGCATGACTCCACTGAAATTGCTCTTATTATTAATTATTATTATTAATTGAACTTAGTAGGTCACAGATGATCTCCACATTGCCAAATACAATGGGCAACTCTTGGGTGTGTAATTCAACTGGAACGTGCGCCTGTTGCAGTTGATGATACTCTTCATCTTTCTTGACTTGTGTCTGAGATATTACTTCTGCTTATTCCATCAGACCCTCTCTCTTTTCTCACTTGCTTCCCAACTGAACACAGCTGCCTCAGGTCTCAGTGTCAAACCTTTTCTCTTATTTAAGTGATCTCAACTAATCCCATGTTTTTAAATACCCATTCCTTTCTGGAGACTACCAAATTTAAGCCTTCAGGCCAGAATTCTATTCTGAATTTCAACTGACTTGACATATCTAAGAGGCATTTCAAAATTGTTTCTACAACAACTGGATTCTTGATTTCTCCTACTAAAACCTGCCACTCTAGAGGTTTTCAAAATCTCAGTAAATGGAAATTCAATGTTTCATTCACTGGAGCCCAAATCACTGAGTTATCCTTCATTCCACATTCTCTCCTTACAGACATCCTTTCCTGAGTTAAAGTCTGTTTTGTCACCCTCCTACTAAATGCATCTTTGTCCCTCATCTTTGAAACCTACTAAATTGTCTTCCTGCTTCCAACCAAGATCCCTGCTCCATTCTCCATGTTATAGACATATCAATCACTTTAAAAATGTACATCTCAGGGCCGGCCCCATGGCTGAGTGGTGAAGTTGGCACACTCTACTGCAGTAGTTGGGGTTCGTCAGTCTGATCCTGGTAAGGACCTATACACCACTCATCAAGCCATGCTGTGGTGGCATCCCACATAGAACAACTAAAAAGACTTACAACTAAGATGTACAACTATGGACTGGGTTTTGGGGAGAAAAAAAAGAGGAAGATTGGTGACAATGTTAGCTCAGGGATAATCTCCCTCACAAAAAAAAAAAAAAAAAAGGAAAGAATTAGTACCCTAAAAAAATAATGTACATCTCATCAAGTCACATCTCTACAAAAAATTCTTCAAGAGCTGTCCATCTTATTCAGAACAAAACCAATAATTTATCAAAGTACTGTTGTTGAATTACACAGAGCTAAGAAATGGAAACTTCCTGACCACAAACTTCATGTAGCCTTGTATGCTGGTATTACACTCTCACAGAAAGAGGGAAAATAGTGCCCTTTGATGTGAAATGCTAGCGTCTATTCCCTTCGATTAGGTGTGTAATGTTTGGGAAGTCATAATTCATAGTCAGTTTAATTAAATTCATTGAGTATTTATTGTGGCCTAGTATTTGATGTCCCCATTTTAAGCTCAAGGACTGTGAAGATGATGATAGAGCTGAGTCCACTGAGGCAAATACAAGAAAATACATGATCAAAATTGTGTGATTGCCTTCTTTGCCGCTTGTGAATTGCTATTGTTTTTCTTTTTGATACAAAAATGTTCACAGAAATTTTGGCACCAAGAGGTGTTAGCTTTGGAGGATTTTTTGGTTTGTTTATCCATGATTGAGATTTGAAGTCAACCTGGTTCAAAATAAAGGGTTGCTGTGAGCTCTATTATCTGTTCCCTTTTTTTCCTAGAAACAAGAGCTAAGACAAGATAAATTATTAACTAATTTGATAAGAAATTATTTTTGAAGATTGGCCAAAATTGTCTGCATAAACAATGGAACTTCTTTTGTTCTCTCCCCTAAGGAACAAGTTTCCAGACAGGAGAAATCCTCTTTATTGGCAATTGCAAGTATCTTTGATAGCTGACTGAATACAGTCTTGTGAACATGACACCCAGAGCTGTTCTCAGGAAGACTATTTTCACAGTGTTGAATCCCTAGGCATCACTTGTGGATACTTTCTGAGCAGATGAGCATCATGAAAATAATTTTTTAAATGCCCCCATGACGTCCTTGTTTCTGAGGCTGTAGATGAGAGGATTGAGCATGGGTGTGAAGACGGCATAGAAGGCTGACACCACCTTGTCCTGTTCAGGGGTGTGGAATGACTGGGGCAGCACGTAAGTGTAGAAGGCAGCCCCATAGAAAATGCTGACTACAGTCAAGTGGGAAGAACAAGTGGTAAAGACCTTTTTTCGACCTGCGGGAGAGTGCATTGGTGGACCATTAACAAGATGAGAGAGTAGGAAGTTGAGATAATAGAGATGGGGATGAGCAACACGAGTACACAGTAGATGTACATCAGGGTTTCATACAAGGATGTGTCAGCACAGGCCAGTCTGAGAACTGCAGGGATCTCACAGAAGAAGTGGTTGATACTGCAGGAGCCACAGTAGGGGACATTCATTGTAATAGGGGTGAGCAGGAAGCCATCCAGTGACCCACCAAACCAGGCACCAGAAGCCAGGAGAAGACAAACCCTGTGGTTCATCAGGACTGGGTACCTAAGAGGGTTACAGACAGCCATGTAGCAGTCATAGGCCATGAGGTCCAAGAGGAAGAACTCTGAGCCAATCATGGTCAAGTAGAGGAAGATCTGGATGCCACAGGCCACAAAGGAAATGGTCTTCTCTTTAGAAACCATGTCAACCAGCAGCTTTGGGAAAGTGGTACAAATGAAAAGGGTGTCCATGATGGACAGCTGGCTGAGCAGAAAGTACATGGGAGTGTGGAGGCGGGTGTCCACCTGAATCAAGACTATCATGACCAAATTTGCAGTTACAGCCACCATGAAAATAGCAAAAATAACAGCAAAGATAATCCCTGTAGCTTCACTGTTCACCAGAAGCCCCAGGAGGATAAAGTCAGAGGATGCAGTACCGTTCTTCATTGACATTGCCTATGGCAGCTCCAGGGGAGCAGGAAGGCACAAAGACTAGGAAGGAAATGGAGAGAAAACACTTTCTTTATGAGGGAAACTCACAACCAGAGGGTACTGGTAAGGATGAAATTTTCCAAGGCAGAATGCTAGAGGAAAACAGGGAGAACACATCATGAGTCACTAACTGTGTCCCTATTTCTCCTCATTGATGAAGAGAACTTTCTATATTTTTTTCCGTTTGCACTGCAATATATGGGTTATGCTAATTGCATAAGAAACTTGGTGTTTGTGATACCTGGAATACATATCTGTCCTATTCATTCTGTATTTCTGGCTTCCAGAACACTGTGTAGTTCATAGTAGGGCCAAGTAAATACTGATTGGAGAAAAGGACAAGTAATTTATTGATTATTTGAATGGCTAAAAGTGAGTAAAAAGATAACGTAGCAAATGACTAACGGAAAGAAAAAAAAAAACACACCCCTTGTGCATCTGCTCTTTTCTCAATACTTCACTTCTGACATTTCTTGTTATCAAATGTGTGAGGATTTCTCTCCTATACTAAACAATTCTACAACTCTCCAGACTACTGCTCAGCATCCAACAATTTAATTATGTCCCACTGTGTACGTGCAAATAGTGTCAAAACTCACAGATTGAGGGCTCAGTTCCAGAAGACTACCCCCACCCTTGAGATGCTAATGGTAATTCCAAGTTGTTACCTGTGCTTCTGACCTATTGGTTACAAATCAGAGGTTGCCATGCCCCCAGTTTTGGTTTCAATTTTGTAGAGCTACTCACAAAACTCAATAAAACATCCCAATTACTAGATTAATAGTTTATTATAAAAGAATAAAACCCACGAACAACCAGTTGGAAGATGCACAGGGCAAGGTATGTGGGAAGGAGCATGGGACTTCCTTGACCTCTCTGGAAATGTCACACTGTGCACCTCCAATTGTTCACCAGTTCAGAAGTTCTCCAAACCTTAGTTTAGCCTTCATTAAATACTATGATTAATTAATTCATTTGTCATTGGTTGCTAATTGAACTTCTAGTTTCTCTCCCCTCCTTGAGGTCAAGGGTGAGGGATGCTGGGGATTGGGGGTAGAGGTGGGAGTAAAAGTTCCAAACATCTAATCAGATGGGTGGTCCTCATGAGCAACCAGCCCCTATCCTTAAGTGCTTTCCAAAAGTCACCTAATTAACATAAACTCAAGTGTGGTTAGAAAGAGCTTTTTATGAATAACAAAAGACATCTTTATGGCTCTTTTAATTTAGATAATTCCAAGGGTTTTAGGAGGTCTGTGCCAGAAAGGGGGACAAAGACCAAATATGTATTTCTAATTATACATCACAATATCAAAAGGATTAGGACATTTGTTGGGGCCTCACGAATGAAGTGCTCTAGCTGTCATATTTCACCTGACTTATTCCAGTAGCTTTCCCACTGTCTCCCTGTTCTCTCCCTTGTATGCTTTTAGTCTGATCTCAGCAGAGCAAAGTGATCTTGAGAAACCCACATCAGAACAGATCACTCTCTACTATGGCACCTCATCGCCCACTCCAGGCCCATCATGTTGTGACCCTTTTCCACTCTGAAATTGTCTCCTGCCTCCCCCAGTGTGTTTACCCTGGTGCTGCAGCTCCCCGGCCTTCTTGCCGATCCTTGTCCCAACTCCGAGGGAGTCCCCAGCCCATGGCATTTGCCTCTGCTGTACCCAGGCCTGGGTCTCCTCCCCAAATCTGTGTGGTTGTCCTTCATGTCTTTCAGGGCTTTGTTCAAAACCCTCCTTTCAGAGGGGCCTATTCTGGTAAGACTTGATGACTTTTTTTTTCATATTTCTTAATACCATCTGACATGCGATATATTCATTTCATTTTTTCTTGTCTCCTGCACCTACAAAGAAAGCTCCATACAAGCAAGGATGTTTGCCTATTTTAATACTGTGTGCTCCCAGAATATGAAAGAATGTGTGATACATGGTAAATATTGTCAAATACTTAAATGAATAATTAAATACATATAGGTAAAGAAAAATAAACTGTTTATTTTTTCTGCATTTAAACATGGTATACTGATAGAAAAATTCCTTTAAAATACTCTGGGTGTGTTCTCTAAATGTGCTAAAGGGAAATACTTTTTTAAAGACCAGGTCCTTGTGCTATTCTTCAATCCAAAGTAAAATTTTCATAAAATAAGATCTATTCATATTTTCTAATAAGAAACAGTTCTAGGAAACAGAAATAAATCACGAGTCTCTAAGATCAAACAGCAATACAAATTCCACATTAACTCATTGAGGTTTCACATACACAAATCTGAGACAATCACTCTGTGACTTAAAATCAACACACTATTTCAGAGTCAGATGTCAGCACAATTTACAGTAAACAAGGGTCTCACCACTTTTACTCTCTTCTGAATCTGTGCTTACTGCAACAGCTGCTCATTCGTTAGGCCCAAATTGCTGTGTAGAAGATCACTATAGCTTCAGATGTTATGATCTATCTGGAGATTGCATTGTGGATGCCAACAATATAGTGTGAACTTACCCTATGTTAAATAGATGAACGGACAGAAAATCTTTACACATGGTTTTTCTCAGCCACAAGTTTCCATTTGGTTTCTATTATGAGAAAAATTATGTCTTCAAACATGCCACTATTAATTTGATATTGTACTAAATTCAGTAAAGTGGTAATAGATTTACTTTAGTGTTAATTAAGCCAACTGCAGTAGGCAGAATAATGCCCCTCCACCACCTGCAAAGATCCCCATGTCCTAATCCTCAGAACCTGTAAATATGGTCCCTTACTTGATGAAGGGACTCCATAGATGCGATTAAGTTAAGGATGGTGAAATAAGGAGAGCATCCTAAAATGTGCTTTGGGGCCAATGTAATCATTAAGACCCTTGTAAGAGGGAGGCAGGAATCAGAGGAGGAGATGTGACATTAAAAACAAAGGTCAATTATTCAGATGCTGGCTTTGAAGATGAAGGGGATCATGAAGCAAGTAACGTGAGTGGGATCTAGAAATCGAAATAGGGTAGAAAACAGATTATCCCCTCAGGTCTTCAGAAAGGAGTGTAGCCCTCCTGATACCTTTATTTCAGCCTAACATGACTTATCTGGATTTGTGACTTCCAAAACTGTAAGATAAAACATTTGTGTCATTTTAAGCCAGTGAGTTTGTGGTAGGTTGATACAGTAGCCACAGAAAACCAATAGGCAAATGAATATTTTTATCAGCTTTTAAATGTAAACATAATTGAGACAAGTTGCTAATAAGAAATTAGTCAGCATCCATGCAGTTCTTGCTGTGTGCCATGCATTATTCCACATGATGCAGGGTTTTGATGTTGGCTCTTTTCACTGCACTTCTATTGGGTCAATTACTGAAATTATCACTATCTCAAATTTGGAGAAACTGAGGAACAGAGAGGGCAAGTGGTAGAGCTAGGTTCAGGCTCAAAGACTCAGACTTTGCTTCCCATGCTCTCTACTACTACACACAATTGATCCCTAAATGCACAATATCCTTTTAAGCATCAGATAAGCTTACAGTGAGCTAATATGAGTGAAATGAATACCGGCTGTGAGGTCACAATCAAATTCAAGAAACATTGGAATTTCTGATCAAAATATGTCAACAGATTTATAAAGTAAAAACATAAAGTTAATTATTTCCAGAAACCCCAAATGGTCTCTAACTCCTTGGCAACTTCCAGTGAACATGTGTTGACTGCAGATGCCTGGCTTCATATTGAGGTCCGCAAAAAATTAAAAAATCATCACCAAATGTACTCCAAGAAGGATCCTCCAAACACAAACCTCACTGCTGATCATCCAGTGCCAACGGCGACTTCTTATCTCCAAGCAGACGTAATAATGCCTCCTCCAACAGGCCTGCTCCCAGTCCTTCACCAGCACCACCACCTGTATATAAGCAGACCCATTCCCTTTCGGGGATCCTGGTTTGAAGGAAATCCTCTGTAATGTGTGTCAGGGGAACTGGCAGAGTTTACTCAAGAATAAATGATGGAAAATATGAATTTTTAAAACCTAATATACCAGAAAAGTAAAATATTTTTTTTAGCAAAGAGAGGAGGAATACATACAAAAAATGCCCAGAAATGGTTGAGACACACACATTGGTGTAAACAACTCTAATTTGCTAGTGTAAGTTTCCAAGACCTCTAAAGTCACCCCAAGTTCTAAGGTGTCACTTTACCCTTGCTCCTCTGGCAGTTTAATGTGATCCTTACATAGAATCTGGGCCTCAACAGCCTGGGTGAAATTCCAGGGATTGTCACTTACTACCCATAGGACACTGAGCAAGTCACTCATCAAGTCCCTTATGAGCAAATGGACATCAGAGCAGCCCCTGACTTCAGAGTGTTAATTGAGGATTCCGTGCAAGGCCCTCATAATAATATCTGATACCTAAAGTACTGTTACAAAAATTTTGAGTATAGTATTTAGGATCTCCCCTTATTCACAATAAACATCTCTCCACTTTCAGTAATAGTGGAAAGAGAACAGGCTCCAAAATGAGAAAAAGTTATTAATTTCTGAATTTGAAAAAATGGCCAGTATATATAACTTTGTTTTAGTTAATTTAATCCTTTCAAGACTACTTACCCAATATATAAAGAAGACATTACAGGAAAAATTATTATAATTTATAATTTTTAGGTTATATTCTAAGATTCTAAAAGCTTTCCTTGTCATTTTAAAAATTGGCATTGGCTCAGTTCTCTTTCTTGAGACTGAGACTACTGAATACAGACACAAAAGATGTTGTGATTTTGTACAGAAAAACACTCAAAGATAAAGACGTTTCATGATCTTTCAAATTTGAAATGACTCTTATTTGCAGGCAGACTGACTTGGGTCAAAGCTGTACTACTCTCTCTCATAGAAGTTCCCACACCTTATCCAGGGAGGTGAGGAAGCAGATGTCTCTAGTGCAGCTTCACCAGCTCTGCAGAAGCTGAGGTCGAGAAACGCAGATTTAACTGTGTTCAGACATGTCTCCTGATTTCATCTCCCTAAGGCTGTTGGCCACTCATTAAAGTGACTGCTTATTGCATTTAAACACTATGGAAATTCAGGAAAAAATAATTTTGCTAATGTCAACTGATATAAGAAGTTCTAAGACTCACTCTGACACCTAAGTTTTCAGTCAGTATGGAAGAAAGCATCTCTTTGTCCCCACAGGTGAGCAAATACCTACCTATGCCTCCTACCTTCTGTTTGCTCAAAAGCAAACAGGTGTCTATGGCGAATCTAGAAAAAGCCAATGACGCTTCTTTGCAGGTGCCAGAATTTTAAATTACTTAAGTAGAAATAACATTAGAATTGATGAAGCTGGAAAGAACTTAAGTATGGTTCTTTTGATTCTAGCTTCACCCTTGACATGTAATTCTGTGTGAGTTTGTAAAAGTCATCTAATTTCTTTGACTTTCAGTTTCCACTGCAACTCTTAAAACCTGAGTTTCTCAGAAAAAGAGAGAAAAAACCAGAATTATATAACCATTAACATTTGTATATTCGAGTGCTAAGTTTTCCAAAATGAAATGGCATTCATTCACTCATTTAACGAATAATTTTTAAAAACATATTTCTATATCAGGAAAATTTCTTGGTGCTTAGGATGCATCAGGGAACAAAGTCCAGATCCCTGGCCTTGCTTACATGATAAGCAAAATATAATATAATTGACTAAGCTTAAAAATCTAATTAAAGAAAATGAAGTAAAGCAATACGGGTTGGTCAGAGTTGATGCTGCAGATATGTATCACTTTCATATTTGCAGTTAGTTGTGTAAACCAAAGTAATGTAGCAGAACCTGAAACCTTAACTTTTCTCTTGAACCTTGAATCTCTGGGGTTTTGAAGGAAGAGTACTCACTGGGATGTTGTTAATGTGTGACAGACCATGGTAGGTGTGCAGGTTTAATAAGATCTATTCCCAACACAGTGTCATCTGAAAAAAAATTCAAAAATGCTTCTGGTTTTAGCTAATTGTATCTTTATTAATACCCCTGTTGTTTTAGTTAAATAATCTCTCAATGCCACGAAATTAATCATCATTACAGTTCTTCTGCCTCATGTAAATCACTTGTGTACAGAGTCAGGATCTGATATTTCAAGCATTTCGCATTCACATTGTTATCAGATTTCACTTACCAGGACTTCACTTTGTGCAAAGTGAGTCTAACTTGTCAGGGATGTACCTTCTAAGTGACAGAGTCTGAATTCTCTACTCCACGGCAAATAATCCTCTCAATATTTTCATTTTCTCCATCACTCCTTCATGTCTGAAACCTTACTGGGAATTCAATGAAGCATTTAATAAACTAAGTAGACTTTATATTATCAACTACTACATTTTTATATTATGTAAATATACTTGTTAAAATTTATTGTATAAATAAAATAAATATGTATAAGCAAGGGTTCAGTTAATTTTATGTCCATATCCCTCACCTATAGCAAAACCCCACAGGAGTCTGAGTGCCCTTCAACAAGGATAATAGGGTTCTTGGTAGACCAGACTAGCTGGCATATAGCAGAAAATGAACAGGGATTTATCAATGTGTTACTCCCACGATGAATTTTTCCCCCAGGTCACTATCATGACTAAGACGCAGCACATTGTGCCATGCTCTTCTCTCTTAATTAATAGGAAGGTTTGGCACAAAAAACACAATGCCAGAAGTCAAAAGATATGGTTCTGAGTCCCCCATCCCCCTATAGCTTGGGAGAGGTTATAACTTGCTCTGAACATCAGCTTCTTCATCTCCCATGAGGTTGATTCCTTCTCTAAAAACTTGGTAGGACTTTGTGATGATCAGAACGAAAATCACATAATGTAGTTGAATATGTTTTGAACAATGGGGACTGTTTTCGCTTCATCTTTTCTCCATAATCTGGAACAGTACCTGACATCTTGTGTGTATACAATTGGCATTTTTGAAAAATTTTAAATTATCACAACTTTCATTCTCAAGTTAATATATTTTTAATAAAGAGGAAAATCTTGGGACCATAAATTATCTTACATAGTAATTTGGTACAATGACTGGAGAAAAATCCTTGCTTATCCCTCATAAGATAGGATTGGTCTTGTAAGTGAGGAGAGAGGACATCCACAATATATATGATGTAACTTAAAAAAAAAGTTTACTTATATTAAAGAATAGCATACAACAGAAAAATGCAAGTATCAGAAGTGACAAGACCAATAAGTTATCACAAAGTGAACACATCCATGCAACCACCATTGAGATGGAGTACAGACTCTTAGCATCACAGAAGTTCCCTCTTCCCCTGCCCCGATCTAGTGACTGATTCCTATGAAATTTCTAGGAAGTCATCTAAATGCACCTCCCTTACCTGCTGTTTTCAGATAATTTTGAACTATTTATTAAGTTAAATGTTCTTGTTAAGTATGCAAAGGATTCATCTTGGAAATGTAAGAACAAAATCCCTGTTAGATAATATATAGCAACCCAGGTCCAGGTAGGACTCTGAGGAAATGAGAAAGAAGGCACAAATAGAGGGGAAATGAGAATTATGATGTGAAAGATTTTTTGGAGGGAAAGACCAGTAGAGATGATAACCAAAGGCAGGAAACAGAAAGCAGAGTCTCAAGAGAATTAAAAGGAAATGGTACTGAGTTAAAATAACATTGAGGATATGTTGTAAATGAATCCCAGTCGGTTTCTCCACTTGAAGAGATTTATCTATCCAAGTCATTCTTCCATCTCTTTTCTGTTTGGTTGATTTCAGGATAAGATCAATTTATTTGGAAACTTCCAAGTCAAAACTAATCTTGTGAAAAGATATTGATGAGAATATGTTTAACTTACATCAACATCTATGGAGGAAACATTTTTCCCTCTATGTGGAAACTAAAATAACATAGGGCTGAGTAATCTTTTCTTACACTTTGCCAACTATGAAACCACCGAAAAATGTGTCCAACATTTTGTAAGCCTTCTATTGATAGAGAAAATAAACACCAGCTGAATCAAAACATTTTTTTAATTTGTCATATTTTATGATCTTATATTCATTTGAAAGTTAAAATTGGATAAATGGATAGAAGAAGCTCAGTAAGTGTGCTCTTTGTTTAGTTAATGTTCTATTGAAGACCCGCATCTATCAAAACACCACACTTAACCAAAAGCTAATTAAAAGAAGAAATATTTGTCTACCAGTATACCAGCTGGAGAGATTGAGAATGGGAGCATTGACCAAGACAGCTGTGTTAGCTAATGTAACGTCTTGATTTGTTTATTCCATGTTTATCTATGCCATATTATTAAGGCATGGATAAAATGTTAGAAAGATTATAGCAATGTTACTACCTTAGTGATAGAAATCAATTTTTAATTGATCCATAAATGTTTATTGATTTCCAGGCACATATTAGACACTATGGGGAAAAAGCCATAATAATTACCCATAGTGGTTAGAGAACACAAACATTCATAAAAGGTGACTAAGAATATAGAAACCAAAATACAACTGAATTGTCTGTATAAAAGGTTCCTAAGTAAAGCTGCTACATTATTATCGTTAGAAAATATTTAATTTGTACTGACTGTTTGACATTAAATTATCAAGGACATAGTGACTGCTACTTGAAATTTCTTTATTTTTATTGCTCTAACATTGGTTTATAAGGTTACATAAATTTCAGGTGTACATCATTATATTTTGATTCCTGTGTAGATTACATCATGTTCACCACCCAAAGACTAATTACAATCCATCCCCACACACATGTGCCTATTGACACCTTTCACCTCCTTCCCCTTCAAAAGTTGGTCAGCAGTACAGACACAAAAGACACATGAACACCTGTAACATATAAAAGCATTGATTCAGAACTCTTCAAAGAGATATTTGGTCTGCCTGATTTAGTGTTACTTGAAGAGAATGCTCCCTGGGAAATGTTTTTTGGTGAATCCAGACAAGCAAGTTGGCTAATTCTGAGATGCTTTCTACCTTTTGCTATAGTTCATAAATGATGCTTGCAATGGGATGATTTTGGCTGTTGATAATTCAGGATTGTTAAAGTGACACTGGATATTTTTCAGAATCAAGAATGCATATTCTGGAATGACGGTGTGACATTGGCCGCAGTACCCGGGATGTTTGGGCCCTGCCTCCTTTAGTATTTCCTGGACACATCTCCCACTCTGAATCTCTTGGAGGAAGTGCATCTCCTCAGCACTTTCCTTACAGCTGTGGCTACATCTTTATTCCTCAAGCTATAGATGAGTGGGTTGAGCATGGGGGTGAGGATGGTGTAGAAGGCGGACACAACCTTGTCTTTCTCTGGTGTGTGGTAGGAATGGGGCAGCAAATTGGTGTAGAAGGCTGCTCCATAGAAAGTGCTCACTACCATAATATGGGAGGAACAGGTGGCAAAGGCTTTATGCTGGCCCTCCGTAGACTTCATCCAATGGACAGTGAGCAGGATACGGGTATATGAGACAAAGATGGTGGATATAGGGATGAGTAGCATCACTACACAGCAGGCATACATCAGGGTCTCATAGAGTGACGTGTCGACACATGACAGCTTCAGCACTGCTGGCATCTCACAGAAAAAGTGATTGATCTTTCTGGACCCACAGTAGGGGAATCTCATGGTGAAGGGGGTCAGCATGAATCCATCCAAGGAGCCACCAATCCAGGAGCTCACCACCATGAACAAGAAAATTCTGTGGTTCATAAGGAGAGTATAGCAGACTGGGTTACATACAGCCACATACCGGTCATAGGCCATGAGGCCTAGCAGGAAAAATTCCCCTCCCATCAGGGTCCGGTAGAGGAATATCTGAAGAGCACAACCCAGAAAAGAGATAGTCTTTTCTTTGGACAGAAGGTCTTGCAGCATCTTGGGGACAGTGATACAGATGTAGACTGTGTCCATGATGGACAGCTGGCTGAGCAAGAAGTACACGGGCGTGTGGAGGTGAGAGTCCATGTGGATGAGCAGCATCCTGACCACATTGGCCATTACAGCCACCAAAATGATGGAGAAGACCACTGCAAAGATAAGCTCAGGGAACGTGGGTTGGGTGATGAGACCCAAGATGTTGAAGTCAGTGGCGTTCTGGAGAATGGCCTCCATGCCCATGTCACATGGTAGCTCCTAGGGCCCCAGAGGCAAAATGTTGATGGGTTAATTAATAATCTGCTACTTAGGGAGAACCCACCATGAATAGTATGTCAGAAGCAGCGTGGGATAAAAAAGAACACAGACTTCAGAATCATATTGAATCCTGGTTTCAATATTAATGGTCTATGTGACATTGGACAGATTAATTTATAGACAAACTCAGTTTCATCATCTATGAAAGGTTAACATAGGTCTATATCCCTCTAGGATTAATGTGAGAGGTAAATGTAACAGCTCATGCAGTACCACATTTAGAGTTTGTCCCATTTTTATTTTGAAGCATCTTCTATACACCTTCTATAATATTACCACTTTAGACGGAGTATTTCCTGAGGTGGGTAACTGTGCCTTCCTCTCTATATTGCCTTGTAATCAATATTCATAGCTTGATTGGATTTAAATTGTTCTCAGTCATTAAGATAATTACAATGTTAAGGTCGTACATACACATACATTTGTGATTTCATAAATTGATAGGAAATAGACATGGAGCAAATAAAGCTAGACAAATTTAATCTTTTTGGCTGCTGTTATTAAATATCTTTGTGAATGTTTGGAATATCAAGGATTACTAGCTAGTACTACTAACTTAACTTGAGGGTCAGGGTCCACTGAGCTATGGTCAGAAGAGCTGCCAAAGAAGTTCATGTTTTAGGCATGGGTTACTTTACCCAGTTTGGTTTCTTTGTTCTCACAGGATAATTCAGGGTGATAAATATTGAATGAGGACCACCATAAATTTTATTCTACAAGCAGGCCTTTGGGTTTATCATCATGGCAGTCTTTCTAGTTGACATCATGGAGTGGGCTAAAATTTTATGTCTTAATACTAGCTGTTATTATCCCAGTGTGGCCTAAATTTCTCTTAAATTGTTCAGCCAAAAGGTTAACAGAGTTTCTGTGATAGGGTGGCATTCTGAACTTATGAAAATGTTACAATATCCTAGGAATTCATTGCTATGCAGTTTTTTTTTCATACCTTAGCATTTTTTCCACCACATTACTGATCCTTCACATTTATGAGTAAAGACAACTCCAAATGGGAAAAAATTTCTGAATTTACAGATAAGAAGTATCAAAACTCCCTTAAACTAAATGCAAACAGTTCTCATACATTTTATTCTTTTTATATTTTTTGAGGAAGATTAGCCCTGAGCTAACATCTGCCGCTAATTCTCCTCTTTTTTGTTGCTGAGGAAGGCTGGCCCTGAGCTAACATCTGTGCCCATCTTGCTCCATTTTATATGTTGGACTCCTGCCACAGCATGGCTTGCCAAGTGGTGCCATGCCTGCACCCAGGAACTGAACCAGTGAACCCGGGGCCACCAAAGTGGAACGTGCACACTTAACAACTGTGCCACCTGGTCAGCCCACATTTTATTCTTGATGAATGTAAACGTGCATCATTTGGATATTTTCAGGGGTGTTGAGGCATGAGTTTATTATTACCATTATTATTATATTGTAACATATCCCTTCAGATTTCAGTGACAGAATTACTGAAGAAGTATATTTCTGTAAAATGTATCAGCCACCAAAATCATAACTATACCTAGAATTTTTGGTTCCACAACAGTCAAATGTAAAGTTTCTGAGGCATCAAGAAGGAATAAATCTCCCTTTAGCTGGAAGAGAAAATAATTAGAGCAATAGAGAGATTTTTCTAGGTGTTCATCAAAGATGAATGTATATTATAAATAATTTTCTAGATAAATAAGCAAAATTTCAGAGGTGGAAATAAAAATCAACTTTATGGTAACTTAAATTTATCACACTTCCTCAATTTAGGAGGAGAAAAATAAATGCCTGGATACTTAATAAACCCTACCTGGATATGAAATATTAATTCTCAACAAAGTTGATAAAAATTAACTACTTATGCCTTCTTTAACATGTGAAAGATTTTCTTGTGACGACCACTGCTCTGACACATACCAAGAGGCTGAATTTAAGATTTTACATCTAAAATTGTGTTTATAGAGCCTGGCAGTAACTGGTTGGATATTAAAATATCCATGCATACAGGCAACAATTTTATCTTGGCCAGCAATCTTTCTTTCTCTGCTTAGACACATTGTAGAATTTGTATACCACTTACTGATAGTATCAAATCAGCTGCCAATCATCCCTTTAAAAATACAGTGTGGAGGGGCCAGGCTGGTGGTGCAGCAGTTAAGTTTGCATGCTCTGCTCTGGTGGCCTGGGGTTCCCTGTTACAGATTCCAGGTGCAGGTGTACACAATGCTTATCAAGCCATGCTGTGTCAAGGGTCCCACATATAGAATAGAGGAAGATGGGCACAGATGGTAGCTCAGGGCCAACTTTCCTCAGCAAAAATAGGAGGATGGCAGTGGAAGTTAGCTGATCTTCTTCAAAAAAGAAAAATTAAAAAAAAATACAGTGAGGGACTCAAATAGCAAAGAATGTGATCCAACGATCTGAAAGTTGCCTAAGAAATAAAAAATTACTTTTCAATCTAAATATGAGCCAGAGAATTTCATTTTACAGAAAAATTTAGATTGGTCTCCACAGAGTATTAAAAAGAGTAAATCACTTTCATTGTCTCAAATCTCTTTAAGTAATTAAAATTTTCTAACTCCAGGGTCTTGTCTTAGAGTAGACAATAATAGAATACAAAAGCTAAAAGAGAGTAAAGATGCGGTTTGAGCCAACTTCCTTATTTCTAAAACAATCAAGACTCAGGGCATAAAAGAACCACAAATTGGATCCAGTTTGCTTGTGTGTGTGTATATGTGAGAGAAAGAGAATATATGTGAGTGAAAGCAACAGACCCTGCTCAGAGAGTAGCATGCTAAGAGACTTAGTACAAAGGAGAATATTTTACTTTTGTCCATGAATCAAGTATATAAAAACTAAGGTGACACATCATCAAAATGCATAATTAATACTATACTGTGGGATATTTGGCATGGCCAGTAATCATGGACAATGAATACCTACACTATGAACACAATTATGTTTTATGATCTGTTTTTGTTTATAGCAGTTCCCAGAATCTAATTTTAACATTAACGTTGATGCTATTTCTTAATGTGTGATTTGGTTTATACACACATGCGAAACCTCAGATTCAATTCCCCATCTGGTAACCTTTCCTCCACTATCATCATTATCCATGGCTCAAGGTTCTCAGATTTAATTCCATTTCCCTCCCCAAAGATAATTTTTTCTAAAAATATCTCCAAAACCTTTCATCTTAATGATGTCGGACTCAGGCCTTCCTGATGTTCAAGGCAGAGAATACCCTGACTCCCAGACTGGTTGTAACATCCCCCAGGCTTGTTAGGATGTGGGAGTTGGGGAAGATCCAGCCAAAGTGTGGAAGTCACTGTGAGTGGAAGCTTTGGATCTGTGCACTGGAAAGAGATGAGTGAGTTTTGTGAGAGGGGCTGATCCTGCCTGTGGTCTGCTATGTGAAGAGAAGTAGTATCACCCAGGAGGGTGTCTCTGCAGGTGTCAGCTGGCAGAGGCTGCATGTTTCAAGCCTGAATTTGTTCTGGGAGAAGACGTGGAAATCCAGCACAGTCTGTGACCCTCACAGCATCTTGTAAGAAGAGATTTCAAAGTGAGATTAGGCAACATTCTACCAGGAAGAAGGGCTGTCCAAGATGGAGAGGTCTTGGACCAATCTTTCCTGATATCCCATATGTGTATATTTAAAATTTTCTTTTTATTATGATGTTTTGACATCTTAAAATCCTTTCTAGCTATGGAGAGACTGCCCCTCCTGGCTTGTTGATTCTTAGAGATAGCAAAGGGCCCAGCTGGAATCACATCTTTGATATGCAAACTAACCAGGCCAGCCCAGACCTCCCCTATCTGCCATGCGCACCCCTGGGGACAATCTTCCTGAGACTTAGTCACCCCAGGACTGGGTACCAGGTGGCTAGAGACCATATTAAAGCCCCATAAAATTATTCAAACTAGCCAGTCCTAAACTGTTCCTCCTGCCCTGCCTTATCTTTCCAGTGGAAACCCCAATAAAGGCTGTGCCTAATGCTTTCCTTTTGCTCTTGCCTTCAGCCTTCTCACCACTCTGGTGACTTTTCCATTTGTCCCTTTGTGGTGTGCCATACCACCAGTCTCTAGGACTGTGAGTATAACAAACTGTTTTTTTCCCAAGCCTCTCTTCTGTCTCCCTTTGTGGCCATTCCTGACTGAAATTGAACATATATAAATCTCCTCCCAAGCATGCTAAAGACCTTCACTCACACTTAATTACATATAAGTAGGATAATCCTTGCCTTAAAAATATTCAGAAGGAAATCAGTGTTTCTCCTTTAGTAATGTTCACCCTTGCAACCTACCCCTTAATATCTGAAAACTTTTATTCGTGAATACTAAGCTCTCTCTTCCAGCCAATCAGCACTTACAAGCCCCTTTATCCTCTTTAAATTTGTTCATGTCTTTTTAAACTGCTCCCTGATTCTCCTTAGCTTCCCATTCTTTAAGCTAAAATATCCCTTTTTCAATAGTCTGCCGGCCCAAAAGTAAATGCACAATTCATCCTTCTTAATCTTGAAGAGATTTTCTAATAGTCATAGAGCGGTGCTTAAGGAAAACATACTAGTTATATGGGGAGTGTTTTACCTGATTTTCCTGAAAAGCTAAGATCCTACCTCAGAGCAGCTGAGTCCAAGCCTTAGAAAGGCAACAGTGTAATGGCAGACTTCTTAAATGCTGGGTTATGGAGGTGGGACTCAGTCAAAATAAAGCTTTTCATTAATAATGGATTTCAGCATCCCAATGGAGGAATCCTCAGGCTAGTAATTAATCTAAACTTACTGAGTTTACTTTGTGCATTAGAAGAAGGTCAATCAAAGCCCATTCTTCTTTCCAGAGGGTGCATTATTTTCCTGAGTGAAAAATTGTAATCATTTCTTGGTATTTCATCATACAACTACTGATCTAATCCAGGCATCTCTCTAGAACAATAAAAAAAAATGTGATCTAGGAGTGATTGTAAGATTGAAACTAAATTTAAAGTTAAAAGTTAAAATTTCTAAAAGGAGCCTTGTCAAACTAAAAATTCCTCCCTTCCGTGTCATTGGTCTATATTACTTGGGAAAATTATGTTAAAATATGCATTTGACATGGAAGTTAAATTTTTTTCAGAATTATTCATCTACTGAGTAGTATAGAAGGAATTAAGATTCAGGATGAAATACAGGAGACATGATAAAGAGAGAAGAGAAAGCAGAAAAGGAGAGGAAAGAAAATAAGAAAGCAAGGATGGAGGGGGAAAGGGGATGAAAGGAAGAAAGAAATGAGTCATGAAATAAAGCAGAAGTCATGTATTCTCTAAAGATTATTTGCATAATATATTAAGATATTTAAGCATGAGATAAATTGAACTTTCTAAAACTTGTTCCTTTTATTCCTCTAGAGAGGTAAAAAGAAAAGGAAATGGTCACATTTGGGGAGGTGAACAACTTAAATAATAATAGTAACAATGATGATAATAGTAATAAATACCATGAATGCTTCTCATGCACTAGGTGTGGTGATGGGCACATTACTTACATGATTTCTAATCATCACAGATTCACTAAACATGGACCTTAGACTTCATACTCTCTATATTACAGATGAAAAGACACATTTTCAGCCATTTAGGATGCTATTCAATAAATAATTCTTGAAGAATATGTTATGTATTTGATAAATATAAGATTTGCTCAAGTGGATATCAAATTGACTTGAATAGAATTTTCCCTGCAGTGTGATGTGGCTCATTACAGAGCCATGAATGAGTTACAACTAGATGCTGACCTTCTCAGCCCTCGATTGGTCTGTAGTGCCTGAGCTGACTACACCAGCACACAGTTGATTTTGCTGTCGACAGCCATCTCAGTTTACCCCAGTGTACCATTTTGGTATCCATGTCATGAAAATTGGTTGAGAAGTGCTACTATAAGAGTTCAGTCAAGGTTTTATTGTTATTATCAAGTTTGCTAAGGAAAATAGCACAGCCTGTGAGCACCACAATTTTTCATCTATTGTTGAAATGTATCATATAAAAATACCGGAGTCCAAATTATTTATACATAACAGATATTTTGTGACTTCTCAGTCTTCCTTTTCATGTGTCTTGCTCATATTTCTCTTTTAGCTCTTCTCCTCCTTCTATGGTGAAGCCCGTTCCATCCTTTCCAGTAATATTCCTTAAATAAAGGTGGAAATAGACATGGATCCTACATTCCACAACAATAATTCCCAAAATCTGGATGTTTACATTCCCAGTGCTTGCTTTGATTTCAAATAATTCTCTCTACCCACACCCTGCCCAAGTACTACCTGGCATTTAGAGTTAGTCTTCTTTGGGTAAAACCCTGCTGTTTATCATCATAAGACTTAAATTAATTTTTTAAAATGGTTTTTCTAAATTTCTAAGGATTTTACTTCTTTGTTCATGTCCCTGGAAGACAGAGATGCATATCAGAGGTTTCCTAGCTGGAGATTCAGACATGGACAAATAAAGCATGGAGACACTGGGAGAGCAGGGAGTAGGAAAATGTACAGCTGGCAGAATATTGGATCTGAACAGTGACTCAGAAATCATATAATTCTATCATGTTCTTTGAGGAATGATTAAATTAAAAGACTCAGAGGAAATGCTAAAGATCCCTGGACTTGGGGTAAGGATACCTGGGCTGCAGGTACAGTTCTGCCACTTCCTGTGAGTTCTTGGGCAAGGAGTTCCATTCTTAGAGGTTATTTTTCCATCTTTGAAGTGAAAAGCTTTGATGCAATCATCTCCAAGTTTTCTTCAAGCTCCATTGTTCTATGATGCAGAATTTAAACAATATTTCATAATTTTGTTTTAATCCTTATTGCTTTATCATATTTAGTTCATCTTCAAGAAGCCTATCATTATTACCAAAGTGGGCTTAATATATCTATTCAATACAAATAACTAAGTGAAGAAAATTACGTTTAGAGCATTTCTTTTGAGATTATTGAAGGTTCTCTGGGATATCTAGAAACAAAGACTGGGGATCAGTAAAATTAAAGTCTACATTCTAAGGCGAAAGACGTTGATATAAGCAACCAAGGAGAAGTCATAAGCAGATAACAGCACCTAGCCAGAGCATGCATGAAGGACCAGGCACTCAAAGCAGAGAGAATGCACAGAATCATGCCTGCCCAGAGGAGGGAACACACTTCTCTATGCTTAATCAGCTCACTATGAAACAGTAGCCTCTGAATTTTAGGAGAATTCCATCTACTTTAGACCAAAAAATGTTTATATGAATACATCAGAACAGGGGCTGACCTGGTGGCACATCAGTTAAATTCGCACATTCCGCTTCTCGGTGGCCCCGGGTTCACCAATTCAGATCCCGTGTGCAGACATGGCACCGCTTGGCAAAAGCTATGCTGTGGTAGATGTCCCACGTATAAAAAAGTAGAGGAAGATGGGGATGGATGTGAGCTCAGGACCAGTCTTCCTCAACAAAAAGAGGAGGTTTGGCAGTAGTTAGCTCAGGTCTAATCTTCCTAAAGAAAAGAAAAAGAAAATACATCAGCACCAAATAGGCAAGTCGTATACACTATAAAAGATAAAAGGAGCTGGTACAGGTTTGCCTACATTTTCTATTATGCAAAGTCTTCTTCTTGCTGTAACTAATTCTATCTGACCGAGATAAACACATCTGTATTAAATAAGTGTCCATCACACGTCTCTCTTCATTAGCCACATCTCCTTCCCTGTCATATCACTGCCAATACACTTCAGAAACCCATTTAAAAACATTCTGAAATGCCCATGTACCTGCATATCTTGCTAATCTAGGATAATTTAAACCCTACGCACCACTGGGGAGTAGCTGCATCACTGCAGGTAGCAGTGGACGTTGGAGCAAAGTCAAAATAGAAGAAAATGATGGGAATGGGCAAAGTGCAAAAGAAAGGGAGAGAAAAAAGAGAAAAGGGTTTTGGAGGTAGGTATTGTTAGTCAGGTATGGAAGAAGAAGGGGTACAAATTAGGGAAGAGAAAAAGAAGAGGTGGGAGGGGAAAAGGGCTTAAATTTGGGAAAGGCAGAGACCAATAATGGAAATAAGTCATAGATTTGATAACACTCCTCTAGAGGGGAGAGAATGAGCTGATATTAAAAAGAAATGTATTATACAACATGTGATATTTATTTTATTTGTTCAGCTTATATTATTTGAGTGCCAACTATATGCCTAAAACTGAGCTAGAAAATAAATAAGAAAGCAAATATACATGAGAAATGTGTCTGAAGACATGTAGCCCCTTTTGATTCACTGGGATAGGAAACAACTGGTCAGCCCCATGCATTTGGCAGAGTAGTTTTCTTTTAAGAAGTTCTGTTTATATTAAGGTATTTTTTGTCTGTTTTCTTTGGTTTCTGAAATTGGGTGGAAATCAGTGTGAAATGACCTTATGATATCCAGCCCCTCATGATACACAAGAGGCAACATCTATTATTTTATGACAAGGATGTGATAGGTCAGTCAGACTAACACTGGCCCTTGAAATATTTTATATATGTTTTATAAAATGTCTTCTGTTGAAACTAGAAGACATTGATCACCTCTGTAGCCTCATCTGTGCAAGAAATAATTCTGCTTGAAGTGCAATGCCAAGACCATTCCCGAAAGAAGTGGATGAAAGAAGCAGGTTTCACTGGCCCTTCTCTATGGTGATAAGTTAGTTTTAATACCTATGGTATATAGCACCTTCCAAAGATAAAGTTGCTTTTTACCAGTTATCGTATTCTCCTAAAATTGTCCCTCCAAGGTAAGAAGTAGGCTAGAATATCCTAATTTAATACATTGATAAAGAAGACTTAAAAACATTGAATTTTCTTTGTTGAACTAGAAAATGTTTTTCTTCAACCTGACATAGTAAACTTATCAGCAAGAGTTATAATAGCAAAGCTTCTCTATAATGAGAATGCATTTTTCCTAATCTCATTATTTCTTTCTGGTCCAGAATCCGTTTATAAAACATATTCACTGTTTCTAAATCAGAAAATGGACAAAACTTCTAATCCTGGTCTAAGTAATTCTCATGATGACACAGATGTCAGAAAATAAATTTCAAAGAGAATAAAGGGCTAGGAAGATGGCTGCGTGAGGGGACTCTGACCTCATCTCCTCCCTTAGACACAACAGATTTACAGACACTCTTTGAAAAATTATCCCTGAGAGAGAACTGGAAACTGGATAAAAAGAACCCCCACAACTGGGGACAGTGTTGACTGAGGTAGAAGACTCAGAAACTCCTTTCTCAAGAGGAGCAAGCCGTATTTTAGCCATGGCTCTTTGGCTTGGAGACGTCTTAAGGTCTGAAGCTTTTCCTGGAGGAGTGCGGGATCTGAGCAGGAGAGTCTTGCCACAATAAGCAGCTGTCGTACTCAGCACAACTGAGACAAATGTCATAATATCTGGTTTCCCTGGATGTTAACAACAATGAGGAATACCCCTACAAAAGCTGTCAGACATAAGAGGAAAGAAAAGCCTACTATTAAAGGGCCCATGCACAAATTCACCTATTTCAGAAAGCAACTTTAAATAACCAGAAAGAAGGATGCACAGTCCTCTGGTGAGAAAAGACTTGATAGGCTCTGGGCACATCTTGGCAAGAATTGAGACCTCCACACACTGGGTCCCCCAACCCAGGTCTGAGACATTGGTAGCAGCTATTATTGTGACCTAGGTCAGATGTGCTGACAAAGATGCTGGCAGATGCCACTGGAGTTCTTCTTCTGACCTGTTAGCACAGGAGGCAGCCCCATCCACTAGAACACTGATTTAATCCAGCTCAGCCATGGAAGGCAGCCCACCCTAGGGACTGGCCCCACTCAAGAGAAAGCCCTTGGGTAACTTGTGGGCCTGCATAAGTGCAGTGGGTGGGAACTCTGAAGGGGTGTGAGTGGATTATTCACCTCTATGAGGAAGGGAATGTGTACGAGGTAGGTCTGCCTTGGCAGAATGTGTGAGGCCTCTGCAATGGGGAAAATGGGTCCATTTCAGTGAGTTGGGGGGTATACATGGGGCAGACTGTGTTGATGGTGTGGATGGCCCTGTGGGAGGTGGAGCTTGTGAGCTACAGCAGACTTGTGCTTCTCAAACAGCCACGTAGGGGGTCAGCCCAAACTTACAACCTCTGGAACAAGTGTGTGCTACCCTGATTGGGGCAGGCCCCACCCAGCTTTAGTCCTGGAAGTGCTGACAACAGCTTAACAGGCTGGAGGCCTTTGGCAATTTTAAGCTCTTAAGCTTAGCAATCAGCCATGATGGGGACCTACTCACTTAACAGAAAAATTGCAGCAGGAATGTGCTATTATACCTTGCAGTCAATTGTGCTGGGGCTCCTGACATCCAGTAAAGTGACTGAAGGGACCATAGCAGCTGTACACAGCTGAGCATTACAACCAGCCTGTCAGGGGGAAAGCTTAGCTTCCCCAGGCACCTGCAGCAAGAGCAGTCCTGCCACAACAGAAGGACACAGGTAGCCCACACAGGGGATGCTCCTGGAACATTTGGAACTGATGATGAGAGGGAAGCACACTGCTGGGCCTCATAAGGCATCTCTTACAAAAGGTTTGCTACATATGTAGGTTATTATATATGAACCTCATGATAATCACAAATCAGAAACCTATAATAAATACACAAAAATTACGAGAAAGGAACCAAAATGTAATACTAAAGAAAGCCATCGACACACAAGGGAAGAAAGTAAGAGAAGAAGAAAGGAATAGAGAAAAGCTACTGAAACATCCAAACAAAAATGTAATAAAATGATGATAAGTGCATATGTATTGATATCTACTTTAAATGTCAATGGACTAAATGCTCCAATCAAAAGATATAGGTGGAGGGCTGGCCCCATGGCCTAGTCGTAAAGTTTGGTGCACTCTGCTTCAGTGGCCTGTGTTCAGTTCCCGGGAATGGACATACACCACTCATCAGCCATGCTGTGGTGGCAACCCACATACAAAATAGAGGAAGATTGGCAGAGATGTCAGCTCATGGTGAGTCTTCCTCAAGCAAAACGAGGAGGATTGTCAACAGATGTTATGTCATGGCAAATCTTCCTCAGCCAAAAAAATATATATATATATATAAAGACATAGAGTGGCTGATTGGATAAAAAAACATATTTACTACATAGAAGATACACACTTCAGACCTACAGACGCAAACTGAACATGAAGGGTGGAAAAAGGTACTCCATGCAAATAAAAATTAAAAGAAAGCTGTGGTAGCAATATTTATATCAGGCAAAAAAACTTTAAAACTAAAAACTGTATCAAGAGACAAAGAAGGGCTCTACATAATGATAAAGGGAAGAATCCAACATGAGGTTATAACCCTTGTAGATATCTGTGCACCCAACATAGGAGCACCTAAATATGCAAATTAATTATTAACCCCCATAAAAGGAAAAATAGACAGTAACACAGTAATAGTAGGGGACTTTAACACTACACTTACACCAATAGATAGGTCATTCACACAGAAGATCATAAAGGAAACATTGTCCTTAAACAACACTTTAGACCAGATGGACTTAGTAGAGACATACAGAACAATTCCATCCAAAAACTGCAGAATACACATTATATTCAAATGCCCATGGAACATTATCCAGGATTGATAACATATTAGGCCACAAAACAAGTCTCAATAAATTTAAGAAGGTTGAAATACTACCAAGCATCTTTTCTGATCACCACTGTTTGAAAATAGAAACCAGCTAAAGGAAGAAAATTGGAAAACCCACAAATATGTGGAAATTAAACAAGACAATATAGAACAATGATTGGGTCAGTGAAGAAATCAAAGAATGAATTCAAAAAATACCTGGAGACAAATGAAAATGAAAATATGACATGCCGAAATTTATGGAATGCAGCAAAAGTGGCTCTAAGAGGGATGTTTATAGCAATACAGGTCTACCTAAATTAACAGGAAAAATCTCAAGTAAACAATCTAACAGTGCACCTAAAGGAGCTAGGAAAAGAAGAACAAAACAAAGCCCAAAGTCAGCAGAAGGAAGGAAATAAAAATCATAACAGAAACAGATGAAACAAACTAAAAGAACAAAAGAAAAAATCAGTGAAAGGAAGAGCCCTTTGTTTGGGAAGATAAACAAAATTGGTAAACCTTCAGCTTAGATTCACCCAGAAAAAAGAGAAAAAGCTCAAATAAATAAAGCCAGAAATGAAAGTAGAGAAATTACAATGGAAATCTCAGACATACAAAGATTATGAGATACTACTATGAAAAGCTGTATGCCAAAACTTGCATACTCTAGAAGAAATGGATAAATTCATAGAATCATACAACCTTCCAATAAACTGAATCAAGAAGAGAGAATTTGGTTAGACTAATCACCAGTAAGGAGATTGAAACAGCAATCAAAAGCATCCCCAAAAGTAAAAGTCCAGGACTAGACAGCTTCCTGGTGAATTCTACGGAACATTCAAGGATGATTAACAGATATCTTTCTCAAAATCTTCCAAAAATTCAAGAGGAGGAGAAGTTTTGTAACTCATCCTATGAGGCCAACATTACCCTGATAACAAAACCAGACGAGGACAATTAAAAAAAAGTAAAATACAGGCCAATATTACTGATGAACATTGATGCAAAAATTCGCAAGAAAATGCTAGCAAATCAAAGACAACAATACGTTAAAAATATCTTATACCATGATCCACTGGGATTTATTCCAGAGGTGCAGGTATGGTTCAATATATACAAATCAATCAGTGTGATACACCACATTAACAAAATGAAGAATAAAAATCACATGATCAGGTTGGCCTGGTGGTGCAGTGGTTAAGTGTGCACATTCCACCTCGGCAGCCTGGGGTTCACCAGTTTGGATCTCAGGTGTGGACATGGCACCGCTTGGTAAGCCATGATGTGCTAGTTGTCCTACATAGAAAGTAGAGGAAGATTGGCATCGATGTTAGCTCAACGCCAGTCTTCCTCAGCAAAAAGAGGAGGATTGCAGCAGTTAGCTCAGTGCTAATCTTCCTCAAAAAAAAAAAAAAATCACATGATCATCTAAATAGATGCAGAGAAAGCATTTAACAGACATAGCATCCATTCATGATAAAAACTCTGAGTAAAATGGGTAAAGAAGGAACATACCTCAAAATAATAAAGTCCAAATATGACAAACCCACAGCTAATATAATACTCATTGGAGAAAAACTGAAAGCTATCCCTCTAAAAACAGGAAACACACAAGTATGTCCACTTTCACTACTCTCATTTAACATATTATTGGAAGTCCTAGCCAGAGCAATCAGGCACAAAAAAAAGAAATAAAAGCGGCCCAAATTGGAAAGGAAGAAGTGAGATTGTTGTTATTTCAGATGATTTTATATATAGATAGCTCTAAAGAATCCTCAAAAAACTTTTAGAAGTAGTTAATGAATACACTAAAGTTGCCACATTCAAAATCAACATACAAAAATCAGTTGTGTTTCTATACACTATTAACGAAGTAGCAGAAAGAGAAATTAAAAATGCAATCTCACTTACAATTGCAAAAATAATACCTGGGAATAATCTTAACCAAAGAGGTGAAAAAACAGTACACCGAAAATTACAAAACATTGTTCAAAGACATTGAAAAAAAGACACAAACAAATGGAAACATTTCCTGTGTTCTTGGATTGGAAGAATTAACATAGTTAAAATGTGACAATTCCTAAAGCTACCTACAGATTCAATACAATCCCTATCAAATATCCAATGACCTTTTTCACAGAAATAGAAAAAGGAACTTAAAACTTATATGGAACAGAAGGCCCTGAATAGCCAATGGAATCTCAAGCAAAAAGAACAATCGGATGTATCACACTCCCTGATTTCAAAATATATTACAAAGCTTTAGTAACCAAAACAGCATGGTACTGGCACGAATATAGATACACATATCAGCAGAACAAAATCGAATCCAGAAATACGCCCACACATCTATGGACAGCTACTTTTCCATAGCAGAACGAACAACATACAATGGAGAAACGAAAATCTCTTCAATAAATAATGTTCAGTAAACTGGATGGCCACATGTAAAAGAATGGAAATAGACCATTATCTTACATTATACACAAAAATTAACTCAAAATGGATTAAAGACTTGAATGTAAAACCCAGAACAATTAAACCTGTAGAAGAAGACATAGACAATACGTTCTTGGACATTGGTCTTAGCAGCATATTTTCAAGTACCATGACTGATCAGGCAAGGGAAACAGTAGAAAAAATAATCAAATGAGACTATATCAAACTAAAAAGCTTCTGCACATCAATGGAAACCATCAACAAAATGAAAAGAGAATCTAACAATTGGGAGTAGATATTTGCAAACCATATATCTGATAAGGAGTGAATGCCTGAAATATATAAAGAACTCACATCTCAACAACCAAAAAAATTAACAACTCAAATAAAAAATTGGGCAAAAGATCTGAACATTTCTCCAAAGGCAATATACAGATGGCCAGCAGGCATATGAAAAGATGATCAACATCACTAATTATTAGGGAAATGCAAATCAAAACTACAATGAAATATCACCCCACTCCTGTCAGAATGACTATACTTAACAAGACAGGAAACAATAATTGTTGGAGAGGATGAGGAGAAAAGGGAACTCTCATACACTGCTGGTGGGAATGCAAACTACTGCAGCCACTATGGAAAACAGTACAGAGACTCCTCAAAATTGTAAGCATAGAATCCAGCTTTTCCACTGCTCAATATTTATCCAAAGGACATGAAAACATGAATGCACAAAGATACATGTACCCCTATGTCCATTGTGGCATTATTCATAATAGCCAAGATGTGGAAGCAAACTAGGTGCCCATCAAGGGATGAATGGATAAAGAAGATATGGTATGTATACACAGAGGAATACTATTCAGCCATTAAAAAGATGAAATCTTGCCATTTATGAGAACATGGATGGACCCTGATGGTATTATGGTCAGTGAGATAAGTCAGAGGGAGAAACTCAAATACCACATGATCTCACTCATAACTAGAAGGTAAAAACAACAACAAATGCACACCTAGAGACAGAAATCAGATTTCTGGCAACCAGAGGGAAAGGGAGGAGGGAGGAGGACAAAAGGGGTGATTACACATGTATGTAGAGTGATGCATGATAATTAGTCTTTGGGTTGTGAACATGATGTAATCTACACAGAAATTCAAATATAATGATGTAAACCTGAAATTTATATGATGTCATAAGCCCATTTTACCTCAATAAACAACAACAAAGAAACAGAGTAAAGGACTGAGTTGAGGAATGCTAGGAGATCAGGACCCAGTGGTGAAGTCTAAAAGTTGACTCCAACTTTGATTCCACTCCAAGTTTAACTGAGGGAAAATAGGACAGGTGCCTACATTTAGAGACAAAAGTTTCACCCATCTCTCCTCTTTGAAAAAGCAAGATATTAAATAAGGTGACTTTGAAAGCTTTGTAATGAGATGTTTCTCCTTTTCTTTTCCAGAGTATGGAAACATTTGATTTTCTAAAACACATGTCAAATGCCAGCTGACTTGTCTATATGTGTTTAAACCACCATCATACTTTATATTTTAAAAATGCTTATGTTGGGGCAGGCCCCGTGGTGTAGTGGTTAAGTTTGGTGTGTTCTGCTTTGGCATCCTGGGTTTAAGGGTTTGAATCCGGGGCAGAGACCTATACCACTCACCAGCCACAATGTGGTGGTGACCCACACGTAAAGTAGAGGGAGACTTGCACAGATGTTAGCTCAGGGCTAATCTTCATCAGCCAGAAAAAAAAAAGTTTATACAAATTATACTTTGTTCTTTGTAATGAAAAATATTTCCTTCTCGAATAATGAAATAAAAGATAAGTAAACTCCAAGATATAAAAGGAGGAAGATAGAAAGACTGAGGACTTAAAATAGAATGAGTTTAGCCAAGTGGGAAAAGCATGGAAAAAAGGAGAGAAAAATAATTTTTTCTACCTCAGAAAAATACTTAGTTATTATACAAGTATTCAAATGATTAAATAAATTAAGCTAAATTAAAGTACTATTTTAAAATGTAGACCGAATTCATGAGCTTCTATTGAATTCCAAAAGAATAAAATAAGCTTTAACTCTCAAAAAAGTGCCATTCTTTTACATGAGAATCTTTGAAATGAAATATACAATGCCATCAGACAATTTAAATACAGTGAAAAAGATGTGATTTAAACTGACCTGATTGCTTCTATTGAATTATATCATTATGAGTTTGCAACAATGAGAAGTAGAAAACTAAGGAGCCATCCATGTTTACCAATACCTCAGAGCCACATATTTTTTAATTGAATGCATCCTTCTGGAATGATTTTAGCAAAACCCAACAGGGCAAAAATGAATGTGCTGGTCTCCTCCAAAATATGATGTATATTCTTGTGTCTAAAAGCCATGTTGATAGAATTCAGTTGAGACTAATTATTTAGAGTCAGGCCAATTTTCTCCAAATAATTATGATGCTAATACTGGCTTGATTGAATTAAACACTTTGGAAGGCCAAAAACAACATTTGCAGAAAAAAATAATTAGATATTAAAATGACATTTGAAATAAAGTCAAAATAATATTTGACAAGTTGATGTCATTGAAGTGATCATTTTTTAGAGTGTCTAAAGACAGTGCTGAAAAGTTGGAGGAGTGCTGGAGATGAGCATTTATTTGTCATGACACCTTAGCAAGAAACCTGCAATGGCATAGTCTCCAGTAGAATGCAAGCTTTGTAGAAAGCAGACAGGTGACTACTGAAACTCCAACTTTACTCCCACTCTATCCAAAATCATCCATTGTTCAGAACTCTCATAGCTTTCAAAAGATGATCATATCCTCAAAGTCCTACAGTCAGCTTTCAAAATCCCAAAAATGCCTCACAGTAGCTGGCATACGGGTGACATATTAATTTTCCAGGTGGAGAATATTTAAGTCCAAAAGTGATGATGAAGTCCTGTATCTTTTTCATCAAGTCTCCAGCAGCAAATGCAGTTTATTTAGAAGGTCATTACGCTTCCTGAGCACAAGCACCTCCCCAGAGCCTTCTGTAGGGCCCCTGTGACATCCTTGTTCCCAAGGCTGTAAATGAGTGGGTTGAGCAAGGAAATGAGGATAATGTAAAAGGCAGACACAGCTTTGTCCTGCTCAGGGGTATAGTAAGAATGAGGCAGCACCTAGATGTACATGGTGGCCCCGTAGAAGAGACTGACAACCACCATGTGTGAGGAACAAGTGGCCACTGCCTTTTGCCTTTCCTCTGCCTTAGTCATCCTACACAGTGATCAGAATCCTTGTGTAAGAGGCTGAGATAATAGAGAAAGTGATGGGGATCATCATGATGCAGCACATACATGGCTGTCTCATATGCTGATGTGTCCATACAGGAGAGCTTCAGAAGGGCAGGGACCTCCCAGAAGTGGTTGATTTACTGAGAGGTACAGAGGGGGAACTACACGTGACTTGAGTGAGCGGAAAGCCATCCATGGACCCTGCTAGCCTAGCTGCCATCATAAGCAACAGACTTTGCTTCTCATGAGGACAGGACAGCACAGTGGGTTGCAGGTGGCAATGTACTGGTCATAGGACATGAGTCCTGGGAGGAAGAAATCAGCTCCTGCCAAGGTCAAGTAGAGGAAGTGCTGAGCAGTGCATCCTGAAAAGGAAATGGCCCTCTGGACAACATCTGGTCAACCAGCATCTTGGGCACCATGGTGGAAATGTACATGGTGTCCTTAAGAGAGCTGGCTGAGCAGGATGTACATGGTGATGTGGAAGCTGGGGTCCATGTGGATGTGAATGATCATGATAGTGTTGCTGGCTATGGAGATGACAAAGCCCAGGAGGATGAGGGCAAGGAGAAGCCAGCGGAAATGGTTGTTGCTGAGCAAGCCAAGGAGGACAGAGTCCGTATATGTGGAATAATTGCCCCACTGCGTCTCTCTGTAGGTTACACAAAAGAGAGATGGATATGATGGGTGAAGCTGAGCACAAAAGGGAAATATTTGGTTTGATTAAAAACTTATGATGTGGCCAACCACAAATCAATACAAATTAATCACATCTCATGGTCTAATTTCCTCCTCTTTTCTTATAATTCCTGGGGTTGATTCCAGTTAATGAGTTGCTTTGAGAAATTAGCCTTTACCTTTGGGTTCTAAGTATGACTCACAGCCATTCATGAATCTCAGAACTTTTAATTTGCCTGAACAGCCTAGGCAGGATTGTATTGAGTCAAACCATTCATCCAAGGATGATATGCTTGATTTGCTATTACTTGTTAACTTAGAGGTCATGATGAAACGATTTTATGTCCTTTTGATCAAGAACACTAATTAATTACTTTGTTTATTTTTCTCAAACACAATCTTATACTGAGAGAGATACACATAAAACAGATAAAACTGGAATCTGTCTGACTGAATAGGGATAGACTGGTGGGTCAGGAAGACAGGGAATCCTCACCATATTCTTCTCTCCTTACACTGGGGTCTAGTTCTCACAACTGAAATTTAGTTTGAAAACCATTATCAGGGTATACATTTTCCCTAAGAAAAGATAACAACCTTGACTGATTTTACCTAATGCACAATATTCTAGATTCATTTGTACATTGTAAACTTGGAGTGCTTAGCTTATATTTATGAGGTATCGGAGATTTGAAAATAATGATTTCATGTTGAAGAATAAAACACAATAGCTGTGATCTCTGAGAAGCAATCCAAGAATTAGGAGAAAGAAGAAAATCAAGGGAAAAATATTTATGGTCAAATGGTGGTTATTTTCCTTCTTTTAGCAGAAATCAACTGATTGACAACATATGCCTTATTAATATGATTAGTGAGTTGCAATCAATAATTAATAAATAATTTTATTGAGGTTGTAATAGTTTATAGCATTGTGAAATTTTAATTGTACATTATTATTTGTCAGGCACCATATAACTGTGTCCCTTCACCATTTGTGCCCAACCCCCTTCCTCCTTCCCCCTGGTAACCACTAAACTGTTCTCTTTGTCCTTGTGTCTGTTTATCTTCCACAAATAAGCAAAATCATATGGTGATCATCTTTCTCTGTCTGGCTTATTTCACTTAACATAATACCCTCAAGGTCCAGCCACGCTGTGTGAATAGCATTATTTTGTCTTTTTCTATGGCTGAGTAGTATTCCATCGTGTATATATGTGTGTGTGTGTATATATATATATATATATATATATATTCCAAGCAGCAGTGTATGAGGTTTCCTTTTTCTACACAACCTCTCCAACATTTGCTACTTTGGGCCTTGGTGATTACAGACATTCTAATGGGTATAAGGTGAGAGTTTAATGTAGTTTTGATTTTCATTTCCCTGATTATTAGTGATGTTGCCTATTGGGCAACTGTGTATCTTATTTGGAAAAATGTTTGTTCATATTCGCTGCCCATTTTTTCATTGGGCTGTTTTTTTGTTGTTTACTTGTGTGAGTTCTCTATATATTATGGAGATTAACTGTTTGTCAGATATATGATTTTGCAAATGTTTTCTCCCAGTTGGTGAGTTGTCTTTTCATTTGGATCCTAGTTTCCTTTCCTTTGCAGAAGCTCTTTGGTCTGATTAAGTCCCACTTTTTTATTTTTCCTTTGTTTCCCTTGCCCGAGGAGACATGGTATTTGAAAAGATCCTTCTAAGACCTATGTCAAAGTGTGTATTGCCTATATTTTGTTCTGGGAGTTTTATGGTTTCAGGTCTTACCTTCCAGTCTTTGATCCATGTTGAGTTATTTTTCTGGGTTTGAAAAAAATAATGGTCTACTTCCATTTTTTTTGCATGTGGCTGTCCAGTTTTCCCAACACCATTTATTGAAGAAACTTTCCTTTCTCCATTGTGTGTTCTTGGCACCTTGCTTTAAGATTAACTGTCCATAGATGTGTGGTTTTAATTCTGGTCTTTCAGTTCTGTTCCATTGATCTGTGTCTCTGTTTTCATGCCAGTAGTAATGCTGTTTTGATTACTGTAGCTAGTAGTATGTTTTGAAGTCAGGGATTGTGGTGCCTCCAGCTTTGTTCTTTTTTCTCTTGATTGCTTTAGCAATTTGGGGTCTTTTGTTGCCCCATATGAATTTTAGGATTTTTTCTTCTATGTCTATGAAGAATGTCATTGGGATTCTGATTGGGATTGCATTATATCTGTAGAATGCTTTAAGCAGTATGGACATTTTAACTATGTTTATTCCTGAAACCCATGTGCATGCAATATGTTTGCATTTTTTTATGTCAGCATCGATTTCTTTCAGTAATGTCTAATAGTTTTCATTGTACAGGTCTTTCACTTCCTTAGTTAAATTTATTCCTAGATATTTTATTCCTTTCATTGTGATTGTAAGTGAGATTGTGTTCTTGAGTTCTATTTCTGTCAGTTTGTTATGAGAATATAAAAATATAACTCATTTTTGTAAGTTGATTTTGCACCCTGCAACTTTGCTGTAGTTGTTGATTATTTCTAATAGTTTTCCAATGCATTCTTTATGGATTTCTGTATTAAAAATCATGCCATCTTGCAAACACACAGAGTTTCAGTTCTTTTTTGCCAATTTGGATAACATTTATTTGTTTTACTTGTTAATTGCTCTGGCCAAAACCTCCAGTATTATGTTGAATAAGAGGGGTCTGAGTGGGTACCCTTGCCTTGTTCCTGTTCTCAGAGGGATGACTTTGCTTTCCCACACTGAGTATGATGTTGGTTGTGGGTTTTTCATAAATGGACTTTATGATGTTTAGGTAATTTCCTTCTATACCCATTTTATTGAGGGTTTTTATCATAAATGGATGTTGGATCTTGTCAAATGCTTTCTTTGCTTCTATTAAGATGATCAAGTGGGTTTTATTCCTCATTTTGTTAATTTGGTGTATCACATTGATTTATTTACATATGGTGAACCATCCCTGTGTCCCTGGTATAAATCCCACTTGATCATGTTATGATCTTAGTATATTGCTGTATTTGGTTTATCAATATTCTGTTGACAATTTCTGCATTTATATTCATCAGAGTTATTGGCCTACAATTTTCCTTCTTTGTCTTTTCCTTGTCTGGCTTTGGGATCAGAGTGATGTTGGCCTTGTAGAATATGTTAGGAAATATTTCATCTTCCTCAATTTTTTGGAAGAGTTTGAAAAGGATAGGTATTACATCTTCTTTGAATGTTTGGCAGAATTCTCCACAGAAGCCAGCTGGTCATGAATTTTATTTTGGGGGAAGTTTTGGATTATTGTTTCAATCTCTTTACGTGTGACTGGTCTATTCAGATTATCCATTTCTTCTTGGTTCAGTTTTGGAAGGTTGTATGAGTCTAAGAATATATCCACTTCTTCTAGATTGCACAATTTGTTTGCATATAGTTTTTCATAGTATTCTCTTATAATCTTTTGAATTTCTGTGGTATCAATTCAATTTTCCTCTTTCATTTCTAATTTTATTTATTTGAGTCTTCTCTCTTTTTTTCTTAGAGAGATTGGCTAAGCTCATGTCAATTTCGTTTACTTCTCAAAGAACCAGCTCTTTGTTTCATTGATCCTTTCTACTGTATTTTTGGTTAAATTTCATTTATTTCTTCTCTCATTTTTATTATTTCCCTCCTTCTGCTTACTTTGGGATTTGTTTGTTCTTTTTCTAATTCTGGTAGTGTAGTTTTAGATTGAATATTTGAGATATTTCTTCTTCATTAAGATGGACCTGTATTGCTATGATTTTCCCTCTTCGGACTGCTTTTGCTGCATCCCATATTAGTTGGTATGCTGTCTTTTCATTTGCATTTCTTTCCAAATAATTTTTGGTATCTCTTTAATTTCTTCAATGATGCATTTGTTGTTCAGTAGCATATTGTTTAGTCTCCACATATTTGTCCCTTTCCCAGCTTTTTTCGTGTAGTTGATATCCATTTTCATGGCATCATGTTTGGAAAAGATGCTAGATAGGATTTCAATCTTAAATTTATTGAGGCTTGCCTTGTTTCCCAATACATAGTCTATCCTTGAGAATATTCCTTGTGCATGTGAGCAGAATGTGTATTCTGCTGTTTTTCGATAGAGTGCTCTCTCTATATATGTCAAATCCATCTGGTCTAGTTTTTCATTTAAATCCACTATTTCCTTGTTAACATTCTGTCTGGATGATCTACCCATTGATGTAAGTGGAGTGCTGAGATCCCCCATGATTATTGTGGTGTTGTTAATATTTTCTTTTAGGTTTGTTAATAGTTTCTTTATGTACCTTGGTGATCCTGTGTTGGGTGTATGTATATATATATATCTGAGCGTATGTCTTCTTCGGGGAGTGTCCCTAGTATTATATACTGCTCCTCTTTGTCTCTCATTACCTGTTTTATCTTGAAGTATGCTTTGTCAGATATAAATATGGCAATAACTGCTCTTTTTTGTTTGCCGTTAGCTGGAAGTGTTGTCTTCCATCCGTTCTCTCTAATCCTGTGTTTGTCTTTGAAGCTGAGGTGTGTTTCTGGGAGGCAGAATATTGTTGGGTCTTGTCTTTTAAGCCATCCTGCCGCTCTCTCTCTTTTGATTGGAGAATTCAATCTATTTACATTTAAAGTGACTATTGAGATATAAGGGTTTAATGCTGCCATTTTATCTCTTGTTTCCCAGTTCTTCTGCATTTCCTTTGTTTCTCGTCCTATGTATTTTGGACTACAAATTCAGTTAGGTGGTTTTCTATGATGACTTTCTTAGTTTTCTCTTTATTTATCATTTGTCTCTCTCTTCTGTTTATCTGTCTAGTAGTTACCATGAGGTTTGTGTAAAAAATCTCATAGATGAGATAGTCCATCTTTTGATACTTTCTTGTTTCCTTAGACTAAGTGAATTCCATGTCTTTCCTCTTCCTCTTCTAAGTTATTATGTCATGAATTATTCCATCTTCTTTTGTGAATTTGTGATTAAAATGATGAGATTATATGTATTTTGAGTGTTTTTCCCTCCTTTATCTTTAACGTCATAAGTAAGTTTTGCTAACCTGTTCAGCTAGAGAACTGCAATTTTCTGATTTTTTCTACCAATTTATCTCCTTTCTCAAGGCTTTGTAACCCCTCCCTTTGTTTCAGGTATGAGTGCCTTCTTGAGCATTTCTTGTAGTGGGAGTCTTGTGGCCAGGAACTTCCTTAGCTTTTGTTTATCTGCAAAACTTTTGTTTCTCCATCATATCTGAAGGAAATTTTTTAGTGGATAGAGTGCTCTTGGGTGAAAGTTTTTGTCTTTCAGAATTTTAAATATATCATTCCACTCACTCCTAGCCTGTAAAGTTTCTGCTAAGAAATCTGGTGAAACTTGATAGGAGTCTTTTGTAAGTTACTTTCTTCTGTATTGTTGCGCTTAATATTTTTTTTATTTCTCATTTACTTTTACAAGCTTTGCTACTATATTCCTTGGAGAAGGTCTTTTTACATTGATATAGTTAGGAGATCTATTAACTTCTTTCACTTGTATTTCCAGCTCCTTCCCCAGGTTTGGGAAGTTCTCAGCTATTATTTCTTTGAACAAGCTTTCTGCTACATTCTCCTTCTCTTCTCCCTCTTCAATATCTAGGATCCTTATGTTGGATTTCCTAATTGAGTCAGCAATTTCTCAGTTAACTTCTTCCTTTCTTTTTAGTCTTAGTTCTCTCTCCTCCTCCATCTGAAGCACTTCCATATTTCTGTCCTCATGACTGCTCATTTGCTTCTCCATAATGTCAGCACAATTGTTTAGGGAGTCCAGATTTTTACCCCATTCTTTGTTATTTTCATCTCCAACATTTTTTTTGGTTCTTCTTTATAGTTTAATCTCTTTTGTGAAGAAATTATTGATTTCATTGAACTGTGCATCTGTATTTTCTGGTAACTCATTGAGTTTTTTATGATAGCTATTTTGAATTCTCTGTCAATTAGAATACAAATTTCTATGACTTCAGGATTGATTTCTGGGTACTTGTTAGTTTCCTTCTGGTCTGGAGATTTAATATATTTTTCATACTGCTTGATGGCATGGATTTGTACCTCCACATAGTGATAGCATCTGGCCACAGCTTTCACCTGCCTCCACTGGGTGGGTATTAAGACTTCTGTATTCTGAACCTGCTTTGAGTTGTGGCTTGTTCTCTCCAGCTGCTGACTGCTTTTCTATCTGTGTGGTGATCTGGATGACTGACTTAACTGGAGTGCCAGTTGAGGGCAGGAGTGCTTTCTTTCACCTGTGTGATCCTGGGGGTATTCTAACTGTGCCCTCACTATCTGTTCTCCTTGGGTGGTAGATTTATGAAGCCACCACCACAACAGCTTAGTCACCTCTGTGTGGGGCTTTCTCACAGGCTGTGAAGAAGCTTGGAGAGTGATGATGTTCCTGCACAGTGTTGTCCCTCCCACTTCTCTCAAAGCTACATGGTCTGGAGCCGAGGGTCACTGCATTTGGGGGAAGGAGAGGAGATCTCCTTACCTCATTCCATTTCCTCTGTGGATTTTCTGCATATCCACCTTCCAATATATGGCTGAGTGTGTCTCTCAGACATCTTTTGTGTTGTGTGAATGTCTTCTGTTGGTATTTGAATGTCCTTTTCATTGTATCTTAGAGGGGAGAGCTCATTCCACCATGATGCTGATGTCACTCCAATGAATAACTTTTTAATGGAAAAATGAGTGAGAAAACCTGATTTAAATAATACCTGAGGACATCATCTTCCAAAAGAGAGATGTTTATGCTTAAACCTGAAGTTTAATTATGCACATGTAGCTCTTTAGTTAAATAATCTTTTACCACACTTATAAACTAGTAGATTATTTGGGAAAAGAGCTTATATTAGCATCATATAGTTCTGCACTGTCAGGTATAGTAGCCACAAGTCACATGAGGTTTTTGAGGCTCTGTAACATGCCTATTCTGTAGGGAGATTTCCTGTAAGTAGAAATTGCATTGAGAATCAAAGACAGTGTAAATACAGTATGCGATATATTTCATTATAATTTTATATTGACTACATGCTAAAATTATAATATTTTGTATATATTTGGTTAAATGACATAGATTACAATCACTTTTATCTTCTTCTTTTTAGACATTTAATGTGGCTACTAGGGAATTTAAAATTACTTTTGTGGTGTCCATCACATTTGTACTGGACATCACTAGTCTTGGAGCTTCCCCTTTCCTGAATATGGTTGCTCCAAAAAGCTCCATCTAACCAAGTCCCCTAGAATCGAATGCAATCCAATTTACAAAGAATTGAGCAAAAAAATCAAGTATAATAGCAAACTAGGAAAAGGGACAGTGCTGCCTCTATGTGCATTCATTGGCAAATGGTAGTAAGAAAACATAAATAACAGAGTGCTTAGTGGTACATAAATCTTAATTGATTTACTTTCCCCAACAACCTTATGAAACACTACACAATTACTTTATCCATTCAACAGATACAAAATGAGATCTAAACAGATAAAGAGACTGTCTCAGAGTCACATGACTCTAGTTAACAAGTGGCAGTCTAATCACTCTGTACTGTTTTTAAAATAATAAGTAGATATCAATTCATTCACTCCACATATATTTCCTGGGGAACACTGTGTGAATCAAACTTTTAAGTTATGAAAGGACCTAGAGGAATGTATAAGATATGGTCTCTGCCTTCAAGGAACCTAGTATTGAAGCAAATAAGAACGCTTATATGTTTTGCCACAGGTGCACTTTGCAAGTGGATTTGATTAGAATCTCTGGGGTTTTCACCCAGCTAGTATACAATGGAGAATATGCAAATGGCATAACCAGCAGAGAAGAGTTCAGTGGAAGTGACGGAACCTGAAGCCCTTTGGCTAGTTCACGAGAAATTCATCTATAACTATAAATATATATTACCAGCCAGCTTTTTATTGATGAGACCCACATTACATCCTTATATACTTTTCAGCTTTTTCATTCTTGAAGTATTGCTAGTTTCACATCAGGGCTTTTATTAGCTGTTTTCCTGATGGATATCTGTGTTCTGTTTCTCTTCTTTTCCTCCTCACTGTGTTAAACCCCTGGGGAAATTAAAAGCAAGCATTCAGCAGCAATCCTGATAATGAAGAGAGAGGGAAATGCCCACTCAGCCCTTCCCATCAGAAGTGTACTAACAGCAAGCTCCTTGGAGGGCTCTGTTCATTCTTTTCACCATAAATTCAGAGGATGCTATATGGTTACTGGAGTCCAAACACAGTAACTGCCTTGGTCCACAGGGAATGGTAAATCCCACGAGGGACAAATGGGCCCCAAAACCTCTCTTTCAGGGCACAAATAACTTTAGCTTACATCCTCATGAATAGTCCTGGCGCTGAAACTCACTAATGAGGCCCTAGCCATCTCCCAGCATTCTTCACAAAGAGAAAGGGAGCTTTCAGCAGTTCCATAATTCCTCAGATTTTAAAAGCATTTTCCTCCCATTCTGTCAGTGTTGACTCATGCCCTGCATTTAATAAATTAAAGGAGGGCCAGGCTGGTGGCATAGTGGTTAAGTTCATGTAGTCTGCTTTGGTGGCCTGGGGTTTGCTGGTTCAGTTCCTGGGAGCAGACCTATGCACCACTTATCAAGCCATGCTGTGACCGATGTCCCATATACAAGTAGAAGAAGATGGGCACAGATGTTAGCTCACGGCCAATCTTCCTCAGAAAAAAGAGGAGCATTGATAGTGGATGTTAGCTCAGGGCTAATCTTCCTGAGAAAAAATAAATGAATAAAAAAACAAAACAATTACAAAGCAATATAGCAACATCAAAGAATATTTGGAAAATAAGAAAATAGAAAGGAATCAACTTGAATATTCCATGCCCTCATGTAATAACTCTTTTTATGTCTATACATAATTCTTTATCTAAGTATACTTTCAAATTTTTCATATATATACTATGAAATACCATTAAGTGTATCTTTTTCATGTAGGTATGCAATCTTTACAAAGAATATTGTTAAGGTTAAGTGATTTAACATGCACTTACTTATTCCTCAATTGGTTGACATTCGCATTGCTTCCAACTTTTCTTATAATGTAAAATATGGTGGGGTTAATTTTATGGGATAGGTCATGGAAGATGGATTATTCGGTCTGAAATCTGACTGACTACTGCCAGTCCTCTATTTGCTGAAGAAGGCTGATGCTGAGCTAACATCCATGCCCATCTTCCTCTACTTTATATGTGGGACACCTGCCTCAGGATGGCTTTTGCCAAGTGGTGCCAAGTCTACACCCGGGATCCAAACCGGTGAACCCCTGGCTGCCAAGAAGCACTTAACTGCTGCACCACCAGGCTGCCCCCCAAACATTTTAAAATATGATTTAGTACAACTTATTTATCTGTTCTTTTTTTTGCCTGTGATTTTGGTTTCATATCCAAGAAATCTTTGCCAAATCAAATCTCATAAAGATTTCTTCTGTTTTCTTTTAAGAGTTTAGTCCTTACATTTTGGGCTTTGATACATTTTGAGTAAAATTGGAAAGTGTTCTTCAACTTTGCGTTTAATTTTCAAAATTGTTTTGGATATTTATGTTCCCTTGAGGTTACAAATGAATTTTAAAATGCTTGAAGCATCAGAGCCAGAAGCAAGTCTGTGGACTATTCTTCAAATTACAAGATATAAAAATGTAAATGAGGTTAGTTCATAGTTAAAATATCTTTTGCAAATTTGCAAAAGGAAGCATGGTTTATGTTACAAAAATATATGTCACTTGAACAAATTGCCAGGGCCCTTGTCAATGATCTGAAGGTGACAATCACCAACAATTTTCCAGAACTGTCAACAGACATCAATATACTTATGAAAGATACCTAATAAATACCCAGCAGAATAAATACAAAGCAGATAGACAACTTACAGAGAAATTGTACATCAAAGACAAAGAGAAAAATTCAAAATGAACTACACAGGAAAGAAATTACCTAATGTAGTGACAGTTAAATTGAGAGCTGATTTCTCAACAGAAAATAAAGGAAGTCAAAAGATGAGGAATTATATCTTCAATAAACTGAGACATGGCAAGCCATAGCAGGGTCTTAATCACAGAAGTGACATCCTCTGATGTATTTTCACCTTAGCTGCTGCTGTGGAAATATCCCTTAGGGGTCTAAGACAAAGCCGGAGCCAATTTCAGAAAAGGCTAGAGAGTAGATATAGTCTGAAAACAGAGCCAGCAAGGTTTGCTCACTGATTGGATATGGTATCAAGAGAAGAAAAAGTGTCAGGATAGCACCAAGAGCTCACATAGAGCAACTGGAAGGGAGGAGATGACTTCACTGGGCATAGGGAAGTCTATATACCTTCAAATTTGGTGAATAGAACATTAGAGAAGACAATTCGAAATCCAAGTGGCCATATTAGGTAAGTAGTTGGATGGATGGGTATAGAGTGCAGGAAGAAGTCTGGACTGGAGTTGTCACTGACTAGTTGCCCAGATGCCTGAGGAACTCAAGGGTGTGTTTGAAAGCGTTTAACTGTTTTTCCAAATTGTTTTTTTTTTTCCTTTTGTTTTGTTAAGGAGATGCAATCACTAACCACCCTGAATCAGACCAAGCTCACCACAAGAACTATGCCTATGATTTTTGCCTTATTTAATGCTCTGGTCCCTCCAGGAGGAGTCTAGGCCTTATTACAGTAGCCTGCATTGTATATGGAATCATGTTTTCCAACTGAGCTTGTGCAAGCAAATACGCACCTCTCCCTTTTGAATAGTCATTCCCCATCTGAGATAAATGTCCTTGCTTCCCTTTGTTTGGGGACGCCATGACTTTGGAGATGATTCTACATGGTCTCCAATTGCTGCACATATACTTTACTTTGTGAGGCAACTACTTCTGGTGCAGAGTGTGATTTAACTCACAAGGACGTGAACTCACTTTGGTTTCAGTAACAGAGTCATTGCTATACAGATATTATATGGATAAACCAAAAGCCTAAGTGAGCTTACCAGGGAAGAGGTATAGAAAATATGAGAAGAGGGCCAGTAACTGAGATGGGTGCACTGCAATATTAAGACGTGACCCTGAGGAAATGACACCAGAAATAAAATTAGAGATTTAAAAACAAACAAACAACAGTAATCTAGGAATAAAATCATTGCAATGGACACTTGAAGCCAAATGAACAAAAGCAAACAAAACATACGCATTCTCAGTTGATGTTCAAGTGCTGCTGATGGATCAAATGCAATGAAACCTGAGAATTAATTATTGAATTGATCCATATAGAGGTCACTGAAGCAATAGGCACAAATTCTCAATAGAGCTGGCACATGAAAAAAAAATGGAAGGGTAGGAATTGGGGACATCAAGAATAGAGAAACCTTTTGAAAAGTGTGATTGCAAAAGGGACAGAGATGCCACTGCAGATCAGAAACAAAGGAGGAGATTATCAGTACATTTTGCTGGGAAAATAGGTATATATGAAAAATGGAAATTTTGTCTCTCATACACCACAAATCTATTCTAGTTGTGTAAAGATGAAAATGTGAAAAATGAAAAACCTATGAAATTTTTAGAAGATAGGATATAATATCTTCAGTGACTTCAGGATCTGGAAGAATTACTTAAACAAGACAAAAAAAGATAGCATAAAGAAAAATATCGATAATTCCATGTATCTACAAACGATTTAAATACAAGGATAAGTCACAAACTAGAATATCATATAACAAACTAAAAACAAAATATCCAGCACATTTATTTAAAAATTCTTGCGTATCTATTAAAAAGGCAGAAATTTAATAACAAATGGGTAAAAGACTTGAATAGGCAATTTACAAAAGAGGAAATCTAAATGACTGGCAAACCAATAAAAGGTACTCAAACTTATCGGAATCAGATAAACAGATATTAAAACCAAATTGGGTGGTGAAATCTTGTGGCTTATACTAAATATTTATTTGGTCAATTGGATAACCAAAATATATATTTCTCGAATATATTTGATAGTCATCCACAGTTCCTGGCATACAGCTCTCAAAACCCTTGGAATTTCCTATTTTTAGAATAATAGTTGTCCTTTTCTTATGTGAATGAGATGACTTTTGGAAGCACCTAAGGGTGGGGGCTACCCCCTGATTTTTGAAGAGGAGAGGAGGGCTTGAGGTTGAATCAATTGCCAATGGCCAATGACAGTCAACCATGGTTACATAATGAAGCCTCCATAAAACCCCCAACGACAGTTCATTGCACTAGATTTTTAAGAAAGCTGCCACATTGGGGAACCAGAACACTTCCACATACCACTGTACTAGGGCCCAAGCTCCATAATGACAGAAGCTCCTTTGCTTGAGACCCACCCTATGTATCACTTCATCTGGTTGTTGACATGCATCATTAGTGTTGCCATGCATCATAGTCCTCTGTAATGACACTAGTTTCAGGAAGTCAGAAATCTAGAAACTCTAAGCAAATAGCACTGTATTTGGACTTCGGAGTATATGCACTTTGCTGTAAGACCCCAGTGAATGAGACAGGTCAAAACAGAAAGGAAAAGTATCAAAACTTTATGAAATTTATAATTGGTGGGATTTAAATTTTTTAATGTGTGTCTACTTAAATTAATCTCGTAGACTAAACCAGTTTAAACAGTTAAATGAAATGGTCAATTATTTCAAACAAAAACTTAGCTCTAGTAGATAGCATCTGCACAACCACAGCAATCCATCTGTTAAGCATATGTTAAAACAATCAAGAAATAGTCAGGTGGCTTCAAAACAGTGAGGGATTAGGTGACAGAAATAATGAAAATGAGGCAACATATTTGAAGATATTCTATTTTCTTGTATCCCAACTTATTGCATTTATCCTTGTTTTTCATGAGGAACTGTTTCTGCTCCCCTCCAAAGTACAGACTTCCAATGGGATTCCATAACCTCTTGCACCCGATTCATAGGTCTTCTTCTCGAAACATCCCTCTCTTTCTAGAATCACTGATTCCTCCTTCAACATCAGACTTTCCTTGTTAAAATTGAAAAAAGTGTTAACATTATCTATATTGAAAAAATAAAAATCTTCCTTTAACCACACATAACTCTCCATATATAAGTTCATCTTTCTTCTGATATTCAGAGAAAATTCCTGTAGTTTTCTCCAATTCATAAAACTCTTTCTGACTTTAATCTACTTCATAGGGTGTTCTTCTCCATCACTTCATTGAAACTCCTCTGTGGAGAACAAAATGGACTATTAGCATGCCTACTCAGGTGATCAACTTTCTGTTTCACAATATTTGAACTATACCCAGTATTTCACATTGTGGACACCTCTCTTGTATTAGAAATACTGTTTTTTATAGATTTCTATTGCACCATCATCCTTGGAGTTTTCTAGATCTTTTCCATCCTTTTACTGCCATCTCTTAATTTCCCTTGTCCCAGTTCTTCAGTTCTTTTCTTCTCTATCTACACAGTTCCTTCCTTGTTGATCTCTTTAATCTAATCCCCTGTATTTACATCCAGATGCATAACAATGACTCCTAAAACCTATCTTCACACCTAACAACTCAAAAGTTATCCAGACAAAAATATCTAGCTTCTTATCTGACATTTTCACTTAGATATTCAATAGACATTTCCAACTTAACATGCTCAAAAAAACTTAATTCTGTGCACGAACCTTGCTTTACTATCGTTTAACAAAAATATCTACCATCCACTTAATTGCTTAGCCCCAACAAGTGGGGGCTCTTCTTGATTCTCCTATTTTTCTCACACCCCACATTCTACTCATCATCAACTTCTATTATCTGTGCCTTAATAGTATATCCTCAGTTATAGTACTTCCTATCATTTTCACTCCTAAAACTCTAACATATGCCAGGAGCCTCTCTCCTCAGAACCCATGAAAAGCCTCCAAAGAGGTCTTCTTACTTTAATGCTTTTACCTACACTCCATTTGCTATAAAGCAGCCAGAGTAACATCCTCAGCAAATTAGTCATGATCTGGCTTTCCTTTACTTGAAATTCATCAATGGCTTTTTACTGCAATGTAAGCAAAGTACCAACTTTACTTTAGTCATTGCTGCTACACACATTGTAGTTGTAATATAAGTTGTTTGCTTGCTTATTTGTTCTTTTACTTTTTATTTTCATTGTCTTTCTCCCATTGGAATATAAACTTCTTACATGCAGGTAGTTTGACTATCTAGCTCACGGCTATGATGAATGAATGAGGAAGCTGTATCTGAAAGATGCAGTGCCCTTGCAAACACATTCCTTGAAATCCTGTGGTCTAGGGCATTAATTAAAACGTTTACCTTACAGAAGTCCCTTATGTCTCTGACCTCCACTGTTCTCATCTGCATAAATTAGAACTCAGAATAAGTGCTTCATTTTTTTATGAGGTTGTTAGTGGATGATAAACCTGATAGGGCATGTAAATATTAAGTTTTAGACAGATTGATCTATATGATTATAATTATAATCATTAATAATTTAATAAAGTCACCCCTTTGGTCCTCGATGAACTCCTTATATAATCAAATAGGACATGAAACATGATTTACCACATCCATTTTTTCCTCAATTCCAGGATCACTGGGCATCATGGATTTGAACCATGAGTTAATTTCTATTACCCGGCATATATGCTTAACTTTGATGACTGTGATATATTTGAAAATTAATTTTACTATCCTCCCAACCCATATGTCTGTGTGTTTCTCAAACATCTTAGAAACCCTCTCAGGCATTCAGTGCTCTCACATTGTCTTGTCTAGGGCAACATCCTTCACTCGCATCCATCAATTTTATCTTACCTGTAGATTTTTCACAAATGTGTTACAAAGAAACAAAAGTTAAATACTGCATTTCTTCATAATTTTTTTTAAAAAAAACACCTGATGATTCTAGTAAGTACAATGGCTTTTTGAGGAAATCATGTTCAGTGACTCTGCCTACCACCAGACAAATTAGAACACATAGGTAGCTACCCAACCATCTTCCTGAAAGACTGTGTCAGAGTATTATTCTAACACATAGAAAAGATGATCTTTCTCTTATCCTTTGTGGTAAGCCAGATTACAGCATGGGATCACATACACAAAAAGTAACATCTTCCCTCCTGCACTCCTCAACAAGATCCATGTCATTTAAAATTGCATGTAGGGGCCGGCCTGGTGGTGCAGCAGTTAAGTTTGCATGCTCTGCTTCAGTGGCCCGGGGTTTGCCGCTTTGGATCCCAGGTGCAGACATGGCACGACTTGGCACACCATGCTGTGGTAGGCGTCCCACACATAAAGTAGAGGAAGATGGGCACGGATGTTAGCTCAGGGCCTGTCTTCCTCAGCAAAAATAGGAGGATTGGCAGCAGTTAGCTCAGGGCTAATCTTCCTCAAAAAAAAAATTGCATGCAATTTATTTTACCTCTAAAAGATAAAATTGCCAAGCAAGAAATTTTAATTTGTGTTTCTGAAAACAATTGGACATTTATTTTGAATATTTGTGAATAGGGGAGGAGAAAGGGAAGACATAAGAAAGGAAAGAAGAGATAAAAGAAACCAAGAGGATACATCTTTTATATTGACTTTTTGTTTTATCTGCACAGTTGAACGCTACCCTCCTGTTTAATCCTTCATTGAGAACATGCCCACACTGCTCACAGACGCTTCCATTCACCAGCTATGTGAGAAGAAGCCAACTGTCAAAATACATCCCCTGACCCTCTTCATGTACCATTGAATCTGCCCAGTGCCCTCTTGAGAGCACCTGTCACAACCTTGTTCCTCAGACTATAGACGAAGATGTTCAGTATGGGCATGAGGATGGTGTAGAACACAGAGAAGACTTTGTCCTGGCCTGGCCTGGCCTGTGGTAAGAATGTGGCAGCATACATGGTGGCCCCATAGAACAAGGTCACTGATATCATTTGAGATGAGCAGGTGGTAAATGCTTTCTTCCTTTCTTTCATTGAGCTCATATGGTGAACTGTGGTCAGAATTTGGGCATAGGAGGCGATCACCACAGAGAAAGGAATCAGCAGCATCAAAACACAGCACACATACATCACTGTCTCATCAGAGCTGTGTCTTCACACACCAACTTCAGGACTGCAGATGCCTCACAGAAGAAATGGTTAAGCTCCTGAGAATTGCAGAAGGGGAAGCTCATGGTGATGTGGGTTACGTGAAAGCCATCCAAAGACCCCCCAAATCAGAAACCTGCTGGGATCATCCAACAGACCCATTGGCTGATGAGGACAGGATAGCAGAAAGGATGGAAGATGACCACATAGTGATCATAGGCCATGAGGCCCAGCGGGAAGAACTCAGCTCCCACAAGGGAGAGGTAGGGGAAATGCTGAGCTGTGCATCCCACAAAGGACATTGTCTTTTGACCCAGCAGGTAATCAACCAGCTTCTTGGGTAGCTTCTTGAGATGTACATCATGTCAATCAAGGAGAGGTTGCTAAGCAGGAAGTACATGGGGGTGTGGAGGCATGAGTCAGTACAGCTCAGGAAGATCAGGACGCTATTGTTCATCAGCATGGTGAAAAAGATGATAGAGATTATGGCAAAAAAGACAGAGATATCCCTTCTGTTGAACAGCCCCATGAAGGTGAAATATGGAGAGGTCGTAATATACCCTTGCATTGAACCCCTGATGGCTCTGCTGTGACCTAAAATTTTCCAAATAAAATGATTACATATTCACAATTAACATAACAATATATGGGTTGATTTTTAGAAAGTGAACTTCTAAAAGTTGGAAGAAAACATTTAACAGTTACTTTGGCACTGATGCCTAGCAACTAATCTATTCTAGAATGTTTTTAAGTAAAATTGATCATTTAACATCCATAATTTCTTAAATACCTTAGACAAGATGATGCCAGCAGATGTTATTGTGCTACATGATACACATAACAACACCTAGGCGTGCGTATCATGCTATGTTGCAGGTAAACATACCCTAGTCTGGTGTGTGTGTGAACATACTACCTGAGATATGTTTCAATTAGTGTCTTTATTAAATAAATATTTATTATAGGTGGCATCACCCCCATCTTCAAAATATCACAGTTCTGGTTGTGGGTAGTCTATGCCTACCATTTAGCCACAAATACAGCTGATCCATCATTTGGGCCATGAGTCCCTGTCTACATTATGAGTATTCTTTTGGTGTCACTTCATCCATGTTGCAACAAAAGTGTATGGGAAGACACAAAGTGGGCAATGGAAACTACTCTTGCAAACTCAGACATGAACAAGTCATCCACTACAAAAGGAATTCACTGTTTTAGAATTATTTTGAACTTTTAGGAAATAAATTTTAATTTTAGAATGATGAGTAATTAGCATTAGAATTATGATTAGCATTAACTTTAGCAATTAGCATTAACAATTAGGATTCAGAGGAAATAGCACATGAACATACATACTGAATTATAACCCATGTATTATTTTTGGAAACTGGAATTTTTTCATAGTGATTTATAATTTAAGGAAAAACTGAGTGACTGTGTTTTATATAATTTCAGGTGATGATAAAGGAAAAAAAAACCTGCAGCAAACATTTTGAATGTTAAGGATGATTTTTATGTGCTTTAGGATTAAATATGACAAGGTGAGATATATTTTATCAGCATGTTTGGGACTTCAACTGATGAAACCAGTCAATTCTCTCAATATTCTAAAAATATGTGCACTTAAGTCAATTGAACTGCAAAAAATTACCGTTAAGAATAATGACATTGTGAAGAGTTTACCTGTGCCTCGTTCTTCATATCTATTGACTCATGATCTTCACAATAAAGCTAAGCAGCGATGAACTATAAAACCCCCATTTAGCCAATGGCAGTATTGAGAGTAATATTCCTGTGGTCAGACAGTCTGTTAGTGGTGGGGGTGTTTGGACCAGGTAGTCTCAACTCTCTCTGTTTCCTTGCTTACAACCCAGAGAAACAGCTAGACTTTTACTGTAGTTATCAAATAAAATGTTCCAACAATGTGAATCTGTTAAAATTTTAACTATATGTAATCATTAATGTGACTAGTGAAAATGAGACATTTAAGAGCACATGACAAATTATTCTAATAATGACTATTTTTAAGTGAGCAAACGCTGTTTCTCATGTTTAGCTTCTTTTTTTGCCAATTTCAGAATCTTTGATGCGAGGTTTCATAAATTTCCCTGACACATGTACCGTTTCATCATCATTTACAATCTGCCTCATTTTTCTCTTACTTTTCTAGTTTCCATTAATGAAGCCCATTGAAACATGTATCTGAAGTAAAAATGCTCTCCAATTATTGGAATAGCCTAAATATTAATGGTATTTCAACTATCTCCACCAGGTCAAGTTCTAAATTGTCTGCTCATTTCATGTGCCATTATTTGAAGTTAGGAAAATAATCGCATTTCCAATTGTATCAAAAAGAACAGAATACCTAGGAATAAGTTTAACCAAAGAGATGAAAGAACTTTAGACTGAAAACCATGACATTACTGGGAGAAACTGAAGAAGACACAAATAAACACAAAAATAATCTGTGCTCATGAATTGGAAGAAAAAAATAATGTCCTTTCTACCCAAAGGAGTATTACTTTTTAATTTATGCAAACTTTATTTTATTTTATTTATTTATTTTTTAAATTTTTGTTTTTTTGGATGTACATCATATTTCAAATTCTGTATACATTACATCATGTTCACCACCCGAACACTAATTATAGTGCATCCCCTCACATGTGACCCTAATCACCCCTTTTGCCCTCCCCCTTCCCCCCTTCCCCAAGGGTAACCACCAGTCCAATCTCCAATGCTATGTGTTTTTTTTTGTTGTTTTTATCTTCTACTTATGAGTGAGATTATGTGGTATTTGATTTTCTCCCTCTGACTTGTTTCGCTCAGCATAATACCCTCAAGCTCCATCCATGTTGTTACAAATGGCTGGATTTCATCATTTCTTATGGCTGAGTAGTAGTCCATCGTGTATATATACCACATCTTCTTTATCCATTCGTCCCTTGATGGGCACCTAGGTTGCTTCCAAGTCTTGGCTATTGTGTGTAATGCTACAATGAACATAGGGGTGCAAGTATCTTTATGCCTTTGTGTTTTCAAGTTCTTTGGATAAATACCCAGCAGTGGAATAGCTGGATCACATCGTAGATCTATCCTTAATTTTCTGAGGATACTCCATACTGCTTTCCATAGTGGCTGCACCAGTTTGCACTGCCACCAGCAGAGAACAAGGGTTCCCTTCTCTCCACACCCTCTCCAACATTTGTTGTTTCCTGTCTTGTTAATTATAGCCATTCTGACCAGAGTGAGATGATACCTCATTGTAGTTTTGATTTGCATTTCCCTGATAGCTAATGATGTTGAGCATCAATATTAAAGTATGAATAAGTCAGCCATGTATGTCTCAAGTAGTGTTTGCATTTCTTGTAGTTCTTCTGTACTTTTTTTTATTCATAGCTTTTTTTATATACAAGAGTTTTTTTTAAAGCTATGGAATGTAAAACATCAATATTATTTCTGTAGTTTTTTCCACTGATTCTGTTTTTAGAAAATTCTCTAATAGCTTAAAACATAAAAAATATTTTTACTTATATTAATTTTTATTTCTGTGTGTTTTCTTTTCATTTAACTTTTTAAAGTTTGGAATTTTGGAGTGTAATTATGAAGCAGTGACTTACTGTATTCTCTCTGAGTAATGATGCAGCATCCTAACAGCAATTGTTAACAAATTATCCCTTTATCTATGAGTTTTGATAATACTTTTTTCATATATTAAATTTTTACGTTTATCAGGAGTCTGCTAGTATTCTCTACTGATTCTTCTCATTCCCAAAACTGTGCCTCACCATTTGGATTATTTTAAGGTGTTATTTATGTATGTATAATAAAACGGTCTTTTATCTTTCTTGTTTTCCAAACAATTTTATAAAGATTTGCCCATTTATTTAGGAAAGAAAAACATCTTTATAACTGCAAGGTCATGCTTCATAAACAATGGCAAAACCTTTCATAGTTCTTATTGAAAGAGCACTAGCCTTATCATTTATTTGAAGATTACTGACATCTGTACAAAATCACTCTTCTCATCTAGGAGTAAACTAGACCCTTTGATATAGTTAGGTTTTCAGTTAACTTCCTTTGTTAAGAGTTATGATTTGTGTGTGGTGTGTGACTATTCATTTATGTGTGTGTTCCTTCTGTATATTTATGCAGATTTCATGTTAAATGTACTTCCCTATATTTCTCATTAAGTTTATTCCTATTTTATTTGCTATCGATTTTGAAATTTTCTGGTGTTTGTGAATCTTTGTGGCAAATTGGAGGGCTTTTTTTTTTTTGAGGAAAATTAGCCCAGAGCTAACTACTGCCAGTCCTCCTCTTTTTGCTGAGGAATCCTGGCCCTGAGCTAACATCCGTGCCCATCTGCCTCTACTTTATACGTGGGATGCCTACCACAGCATGGCACACCAAGGGGTGCCATGTCCGCACCTGGGATCCGAACCGGCGAACCCTGGGCTGCTGAGAAACAGAACGTTCGAACTTAACTGCTGTGCCACGGGGCTGGCCCCAGGCTGTTGGTTTTTAAATATTAATTTATTTTATTAATTTTCCTAATGTGTAGCCCCTAATTAGTAAAAAACTTTGCAAAAGATCACATAGTCTTTACTTTGCACAGTCATCAAGTGCACAAAATGAACATTTAATCTCCTTTATTCTAAAACATAGAGATTTGTTTTTCATTTTCATTATATTGTTTAGAATTTGCAAAACTATGGCAATCAACATAGTGGAAATGGGTTTTATTGTCTTGCTTTTGACTTAATAATAATACAAATATCACCTCTTTGTTATGCCTGGATTTTTCCTTAGTTTGAAGCAGATACCGTTCATCATTCATCATGCTAAGGAATTATGTTTCTCTAGCTAGTATCATCTAAGATTTACTATAAATAATATTTACTAGATTTAATTACTTGGCAACCATTCTTTACAACTTCTGTGTGTAGGTGTGTGTGTGTTTCTATCTGAGTGTGTGTGTGTCTGACTCTCAGAGACCACATTGCAAGTTTATTTTTTCCATTATTTTTCGAGAGTGCTTATCAGCAAGCAATGGGTCAGTAAATAAATGTGTGAAGTAGATGAAGTCTGTGACAACATTTCACTTGATGGCAAACTGTATAAGCTGCCACATCTCTCTGGGACTCGTTTCCTTATCTTTGCAATGATCACTTTGAACAAGAACAGTAATCACGAATACATGACATTTGTGCCTGGCATATGCCGTGGGACTCACCCCAAGGAACCAGCTTCAGAAAGTTCTCCACACAGCAATCCAGAAGTTTTTAAGTGTTGGTCTCTATTCTGATATTTAGAATTTCATGAACACATGCTATGCTAAAAAAAAAAAAGTGTAGTTACGTATAGCAGTCACACTGTAAACAGAGTCCCAGAGAGATGTAGCAGCTCATACAGTGCCACTGAAATTGGCACATGCAATAATTTCACTGGGCAGCCATTGATAAGATACCCTTTAGGATCACTCACTCCCTTGAATTCCCTCGTCTGAAGGATTCCCAACATCTCCTCTGAACACCATTTGCAGAGTGTCTGCTGCTTGTCAGGCCCTGGGGTAGGTCCTGGAATGCCAGCAGTGCCCTGCTCCACCATAGTCCTCAGTACACCTGCACTCCTTCCTAAGGATGGGCCTGTGCTTCTTAGATGGAACCACTGAATCTTAGGAACACCAATTCTTGCCAAAAATCCCTCTGACTGCTATATGTAACTACATCTTTCATTCTTTTAGCATAGCAAGTGTTCATGACATTCTAAATATCAGAATAGAGACCAATACTTAAAACTTCCATCATATTTTTCCTTAAGTTGGTGAGAGTGTCAGTACACTACTCAAATTGTTGGCGAGTTTATTTTTTCCTGAAGGAATCAGCAATTACATCAGTGGGTGTATTTCCCATTTCACCTACAGAGAAACTGAGGCTAAGGCAGCAGAGTTAGCTACATGACAGTGCGACTGGCAGAACTAAGAGGCAAACTGATCATGCTTCTTGTCATTACTACTTCCTCTGTGAACACAGTTTCCTCATTTTGCTTGCTCATTTCTACCAGAGGAAGTGCAGGGTCCTAAGATGTTTTCAATGGGCTCTGGCACTGATACTCAATCTGATTTTCTTGCCAACATGACCGAATGACTCACAAGTGGAGGACTTGAGCTCGCATTCTGTCAAAGGCCCTCAAAATTTTCTCCTATCACTGCACAGTAATGATTGTATGACCCACTTAACCCTTTTAGTGTATGAGACTTGTAATGAATGATAGAATATCCTCTGAGAAGAAAACCACTCCACTCACGCTGGTGAGGGCTTTCCCTGCAGTAGCAGCTTTCTTTTGAAAGATTATTTACTCCTAGTGTTGGGGAGAATGCACAGCACAGGGAAATTTAGACCATTTATTTCTCCTCCACACACAGATTGTACATTACCAGTACCTTATTATATATGCAGGAAGATAAACGACTGATGACTTGGAATGTGGAGTGCCAGGGAAATGCTAGCTTAAGCTCAATATGTGAAGCTAATTAACATTTGGTCTAAGATCATCTAATTAGCTTCCCCATCCAAAAAGATACTAGCCTCACTGCTTCCCCATCCCCAACATACACTCAGCCAAATCTCAAAAACAAGGCCAATGTGATTAACACCCTTTTATCATTTAATGCCCTGCCCCTACCCTCCTTCTACAAACTCCACAATTCTGTGGTGACAGCTTCTAGTGATTTCTTGAGTGAAATATAGTATCGTAGGATTACATCGCTTTTGGAAAAATCTTTCTTTTTATTAATAAATAAGTTTATATTTTAGAACAGCTTTTGATTTAAAGAAAATTTAGCAGACAATACAGAGTGATCATGTACTCCTCTTTCTCTTAGTTAACATTGTAAATTTATATGGTGCATTTGTTACAATTGACGAATGCATTTTCATACATTATTCGTAACTACAGTCCATAATTTGCAGTGATTCACTGTTTCATAATTTTGACACATGCATAATGTCATGTAATTTCCAGTGCAGCATCATACAGAATAGTTCCACTGCCATAAAAATCCTCTGTGTTCTGCCCATTCACCTCTTTCTCCTCCCAACCCCAGGGAACCATTGATCTTTTTATTGTCTCCACAGATTTGCCTTTTCCCAATGTCATATAGCTGGAATCATATATTACGTATCTTTTATAGTCTTCTTTCATTTGGTACTATACTTTGAAGAATTCTCCATTTGTTTTAAAGGCTTGATAGTTCAGTTATTTTCATTACTGTATAATATCCCATTGTGTGAATATATCACGGTTTATTTATCCATTTCCTTACAGAAAGATGTTGATTAATTCTAAGTTTTTGGTGATTAGGCTATAAACATTCTCATGCAGGTCTTTGTGTAAACCTAAGTTTCCAAGTCTTCTAGGGAAAATCCCAAGAACCACAATTGCCAGATCATATGTTAAGACTATGTTTAGTTTTGTATGAAACTGTCAAATTGTTTTCCAGAGTGGTTGTACTTTTTGTATTCCCTCAGCAAAGAATAACAGTTCTTGTATTTCACCAGAATTTGTTACTGTTAGTATCTTGAATTGTAGCTATTCTAATAAGTGTGAAGTACTTATTTTTGTTTTAATTACATTTTTAAAGAATGTATTATTTATTCTTTTTCTAGTTTTCCTAATAAAATTTATTTTCAAATTCTGTAGTTGGAATACATTTTACCTACTATCAATTCTCTATACTTAAGTATAATTAATGAGACAGCATGTTTCTGTGTGTGAGGCACAGAAAGAAAAAGGGAATTGAATTAAAAAATGGCATAAATGTTATGAGAATGAAAAACAATTACATTTAATAGGAATAGCTAAAATAAAAAATAATGACCAGTATTCATTACTTTTATCATATTTGACATTTAAAATTTTATAAGAAAAACATGTATTAACTCAAATTTCACAGACGAAGAAATTGGGCCTCAGTCGTCTTACAAGATGGACAGAAGTTCTCTAAAAGTGGAGTTGAAATGGATGTCAAGTTCTCAGGCTCAGCCCTCTCCTTCTCTTCTCTTTTATTTATTATGTTTCTTGTGCCTCATGATCTTCTGAGTTGGAAATGCCCTCTGCTATCACCCTGTATGTGGTCCATTTCAAGCCTGTCTGACAAAGAGAACCTCAAAACAGCTGAACCTGGTTTGCAACCGATAACTAGGTAGGAGCTGACCCAGGTCAACTTTCCTGAGCTACTAGTGAGTTCAACTCACAGTGTTCCAAGGTGAATTGTTTCATTTGGTTAAAGATTTTTGTCTACCACCCAGCAGATTTTTCAGGGAATAGAAGGCATGGCTGTGTTTACCTTACCCACCATTGCCAGTGTCAGTCAGCAGTAAAACATCACTGAACTCAGCTAGGATTTTGTTAAACTGGTGAGAGCACAAAGCCTCACATAACACCACACAGAGGTGGTCTAAGGGGCTTGGAATATGATATAGGTTTTTCCAACTAGGTCTATGATTTAGGTTACACACTTACATTCTCCACTGATCAGCTTCCTAAAAAGAAATACTAAATCATTTCCAAAGAATTTTCCAGTTCCCACTCTCAAATGAAAAGCTAGTTATTTCCTTTCCATTTTGTAATGTTATCCTCTTCAAAACTCAGTGCTCCAGAGATGGAAAAAACGTTCTGTCCACTATTTCTTTGGAAGAAAAAGATTAATAGAAATATCCATACCACTGCTAACATCTAGAGAAGGATTCCAGAAATCTAATAATCTTAATGAATTGGAAGAGAAGCTGAAAAGTGATTTCTGAATTTATGAGTTAATAGTTCACTTTTTTCTCACCTACTTCTCATTGTATCTTCTGATGTAAAGATTAGTTACCACATAACAAATGTAACATCATCGTAGAGTCCTTGCGCTGTGGAGGATTAGTATTTGCATTTCTTAAAATAAACACGTGATTCATTTTTTCCAGTTCCAAATTTAGATAAAGGAGCAATGTTTTCAGTTACTACTTAAAGAAAGGGTCTCCATATTTTCTAAATCCTGGTGTAAGTCTGTGTAAATACTCCCTTTGAAGTTTTATGACACTTTAGTCTCTTTCAAATTCTTTCAAATGCCAACACATGTAATCCTTCCATAAACTCCATCAATGGATCATTTAAATGACATAATCAAAATGACCAGGTCATATGAGGCCACTGAAGGTGGGCAGAGCATATAATATTAACCAGACATTTTGGGGCATTTTTATACACGAATTACTATCAGAGAAGCGGCATGAGAGAAGAATTGGAATGGGTGCACACAAAGAAGGACTAAACAGCAGTGGTGTTTACAGCATTATCCTTGTGTGAATGTTACAGTGGTTTCACATTTTTGATGAAAATGCTGCTGATACACCTTTTCAGATAGCTGGCATTGGCAGGTGCTGCAAGTATTACCCATATTACCCATGTTAATATATGTATATATATAACAGCACCCATATTCTTCTGAGTAGAGATGGAGGATTTAAACTGTCAGAATTCTTCCCTTGTCACACAATGGAGCCCTTGCCATCTCGCCAAAACCCTCTTCAAGGCCCCTGTTACATCTGTGTTTCTCAGGCTGTAGATGAGAGGGTTTAACAAGGGGGTGAGGATCGTGTAAAAGGCAGAGAAGACCTTGTCTTTGGTTGGAGTGTGGTAGGATTGGGGAAGCATATACGTGTAAAGGGCAGCCCCGTAAAACAAGGTCACCACCATTATGTGTGATGAGCATGTGGCAAAGGCCTTCTTCTTGCCTTCTTCTGACTTCATCTGGTGCACTGTGATGAGAATCTGGGCATACGAAGAAATCACCACGGAGAAAGGGATTAGCAGCATTATGACACAGCAAATGTACATTACCATTTCATAGGTGGCCTTGTCACCACAGGCCAGCCTGAGCATGGTGGGCGCTTCACAGAAGAAGTGGTCAATCTTGTGGGAAGCACAGAATGGGAGACTCATGGTGATAGGGGTGAGGAGGAAGCTGTCCAAAGCGCCGCCGAACCAAGAGCTGGCCAAGATCATCCAACAGGTGCGGTGATTCATGAGGACAGGATAGCGGAGGGGGTTGCAGATGGCCACATAGCGGTCATAGGCCATGAGTCCCAGCAGGAAGAATTCAGCCCCCACAAAGCCCATGTAGAGAAAGTACTGGGCTGTACAGGAGATAAAGGAGATGGTCCTCTTGCCCATGAGATAATCAACCAGCATCTTGGGCACAATGGTGGAAATGTACATCATGTCAATGAAGGAGAGGTGGCTGAGCAGGAAGTACATAGGAGTGTGGAGGTGAGGGTCTATGTGGATCAGAAAGATCATGACCCCATTAGCTATCATGGTCATAAAGAAGATGGCACAAATGATGCTGAAAAGGAAGCCTGAGGCTTTACTGTGAGTAAAGAGTCCTGTGAGGGTGAAGTCACTGAGAAAGGTCTTATTATCTCCATCCATGGTGTTGTTATAACTGAAGGCATAAGAAGAGAAGTGTGGAGTTAATGAAAATTGCAGTAGATAGAGCGAATTATTTAAAAATGTCTTGACATTATTTATATGACTAATATCAAGCATTTTTATGTCTGGTGGTAGATTTGCAGCTTCTTCTTTCTTTACTGTTGAAGAGCAATTCCAAAGTTAGTTCTCCATGACATGAGGATGAATGGACATTTGGAAACGGATGCTTGGTTTAAGAGAGCTTAATTATTACTGCAGAACATCTGGGTCCAAGAAAGAGGATTGTTCACTTAGAGTTAACTCCATTTTTAAAAAATGTGCATAAAACTGAAAAACAATTGATCCAATCATTTCAAATAACGAAACATTTCAGCAAGATGTTTTGTTGAATTAGGAAGTTTTGTGACAACTTTGAAACTATTCAGCCTTTTCTAGGAATAATAATTAAGTTGTAGATACAGTTGAAAACTATAATGAACTGTAGTGAATTGGGTCACAGCATCATTTATCTGATCATTGATCATCCTTATTTGTTCCTTCACTCATTTGTTGATTTCTCAGTCATAGTAATTCATACAGCAACTTTTATTTATAGGATGCTATCTGTACAGTGTTCTGAGCTCTAGGGATACTGTTGTAAACAAAAGAACAGAAATCTCTTGTGACTTACAGTTCCAGTTGTGGGAGAAAGAAAACAAATAAGTAAAGGGTGATGATGGTTCAGGATAATACTAGTAAATGCTATGAGGAAAAGATTAACATGAATAACGAAGGATGACAAAGAGCAGCCATGTGAAGATTTGGGAGAAGGGTGTTCCTCCAGAATAAATAGCAAATTTAATATTCCTAAAGCAGAAATGAGCTTGTTATGTTCAGGATGGTTCAGGCAGAGCATTGTGAATAAGGGGTATAGTGAGGTGTCAGAGATCAGATTTTAAGGCATGAAGACCAAGGTAACAATGTCAAAATTATTTTCTAAATATTATCAGTAGAATTTAAGTGTGGTTGAAAACTTGTAGCAGTTTGTTTAACATTTAAACATGTGTTCATTCTGATTTTTTAGTTTCCATTTTGTTCATTTCAGCCAATGGTCCTTTTCCCTTGGTTCTGCATTGTTATATGTTTTGAAGGCTTTACAAGAAGGAGCTTCCATCCAGGTTAGTCTGGGGAAGTCCAGGTTGCATCTTCTGTCCAGGATCCCATCTGGCTTAGCATGTCTTCCTCCTCCTTTCACTCTCAGTAGCGTACTTTTTTGGTTCATCATAACCTGAGACATGGTGCCTGAATAAAGTATCTGAAGGACATGCAGGTTAGAGGGTAACAGGAAGTCCTGCAAGATCTTAGGCCACGTAGGGGTGTCCACACTGTGGGTGATGCATTTGCATCTGGAACAGACGTGAAAACAAGAGAATATTTTTCAAAAATTCTTCAATAGTTTCACTATTCTTCAAAGGCCAAATATATATTTTGAATTATTAGACATAATATCAACTATTGCACATTGCATACACTGAAAGAAGCAGGAGATGTGGCCATAAGTGCATGGAAGTGGCAGCCATTTTTCCAGTTTAGGAGCAGCATTTTTGAGTGGGGGTGGGTCTCTATGATGGCAGTTGTCTTACATATAATTAAGGGTGTCACCACAGTGAATTGGAGATCTGATTTAGGAAGGTGGAAAATATGCAGATTAAGGGAAAATGCAAGCTAATTAGAAATCTAATCTCTTTCATTCTAAGTTTATTCTGATCTTTCAACGAAAGTCAGAACATAACTCAATGGTGTTGCTTGCCATTTTTGGAAAGGCTGAATGGATTGGGTAGTGAGGAAAGGGGGTTGTGGTTTATTTGCCCTTTTTCATCCTCTTCTGGAAAGGGGTAGGACCTGGTCTAATGAGTCCCTAATGATGATCTGCGGAATCAGAAGGCACCCACAGCAAAGCCAAGGAAAGCCCATGACACCGTGGACTCTTCAGGAGAGGACGAACACACTGCTAGGTCAGTGCACCGCTGCACGGAAGGGAAAGAGGGGCTTACTCATGACAATTAAAAACGTTGTACCAGGATGGAAAGCCACAGGAGAGGCAGGAAAAAACAGTGCTGATGTGAAATTGTATCACAAGTGTGGAGAATAAAACTTGAGTAGCCCTCTAGGAATGTAGAAGGACAGAGGTTATATGATAAGGAGGAAAGTGATAGATATGTGATAATAATACAAAAGAAAGCTATAAATAATTGGTGGCTTTTAAGATAGTGATTCCAATGTAAGACAATTATTAATAACAAATTGAAGAGAAGAAAACTTTTATGAAAAGAACAAAATGTCTTAATACATGGAAGTTTCATTTAACAAATTGATACATACACTTAGGTATGCCCTAGAAAATTTTTGAGGTAAAAGCAATATGAAAAAAAAGGGAGGAAGGAAAAAGAGAGAAGAAAGAAGGAAGGAAGGAAAGAGAATGAGGGAGTAAAGAGGAGAAAAACAGCTAGAAGTATGCAGACAGAACAAAAAAAAGAAAAAAAGTCCAACCTACAACAGAATAAAACTTAGACTGGTCACAAACATCTTTTTGATATGGATAAAATCCAAATAAAAGTGAAGAAGTGTCTAAACAGAAGACATATAATGTTTGAGTTAAAAGTAAGGGCTGCAGAGCAAGAATTTTCTCGTGTACATATGTTTTCTACAACACTGAAAATATGGAAGAAAAAGAACTTAATATAACAGTGCAGGAGGTAAAAAAGAAAAGAGCATATAATGAGTTTAGATAGAAAATAACTATGTTAATTTAGTAACAACATTAATTTAGTAACAACATTATCCCTTTTAAAGTGTAGGTTCACCATTTAAGAAAGCAAATCAGAAAAGGTACATAACAGAAAAGATAGACTTAAAAGATTCAAAAACAAGTGAGTGAATTCAGTATATACAGAACACAATTTAAGTCAAACATTCTGTAATATTGCCTTAAATCTAATTTAAATCTAATTTAAGACAATAGTATAAATAAAGCAAGGAAATAATTCTATCAGTCAAATTTTAGATGGAAGTGGTTTCTGTTCCTAACACATTCAGTTATCTTCCAAAGACTAATCTTCTTTTTTAATATAATGTATTAGAACTCTAAAATGACAATAACAGTTTTACATCTATCTCATAGAATTTGAAATACTTAAGCATATGCCTAAAACACAACACAGGCCAAAAGTAAGCTCAAAATTGTACTTCAATCAAATATACCAAATATGGAAACTTAGGGTACATATCCAAAGAGATACTATGACAAAGTTTTATAGCACTCAAAAATATAATTTTTATTAAAAATTATCCGGTGTAAATAAATATTTAATCCATTAAGTTAGAAAAATTCAACAGAATAAATTTGAATAAGAGGAATAGAATGTAAAAGATATAAACAGATATTCGTGGGTTCTGAAATAATAAGTAGACTGGATATATAAAGACGTGATTCTTTGATATTGAAACAAAATAGACCAACTTCTGGCTATGAGTATGACACGTGGGAGAAAAGAAGACACAAAACTTCATTAAGAATAAAAACAACCATTAACTACAGATATGAGAAGAGTAGCAAAATATTTACAGTATAATATTAATTTAACATTATATTACTATAGCTGGAAATTTCCATGAAAAGGATTATTTCAAAATATATATTATATATGTATCTATATATACAATATGCATGTATAACTATAAATAAATACAATGTATACATATGTATGTATATATGTACCTACATATAGTCAAATTACTAAGAAAAAAATACTTAAGACTCCCCAAATCTGGAGAAATCTAAAGATTCTAATACAGCTGTGTCTCTTCAAAATTCCTAGTTCAGACAGCATTCTGTGAATATCTTCTAAGAACAAATAATTTCAAAATTCTTGTAGTGTGTAGATTAATCCTCATTTATTTTATAAACCTGTATAGCTCCCAAAACACCTCTCATTAGTATAAACCAATCTCATTTATAAATATAGATTATAATTGCCTAAATTCATATTAGTTGTTAAACCTAGCAGTAGTTAAGGATGACATATCTGCAGACCTATTCATGTAAACCCACTCCCTCTCCTTCTTAGCACTCTCCAAGGCTCTGCACTGGCTGAGAACTAAAGACAAAAGTCCTGTGTGTGATTTGTGTGGCCCTCAATGGCTTGGCTATTCGGCCATCTGCTCTCCAGTGTTCTCAATTCTTGGCACTTGGCTTCCAGAAAATAGCCTAACGCAGGAGCTCCCGCTGCCTGGAGCACAATTCTCCCCTCTTCATCTGCTTTCTGTGGCCCCAGGTCTCAGCTTGCATATACTTCTCTCAGAGAGAGACCCCTTTGGTGTTAATAGTGTAAAATGTCCTCATTACACGTTAGCATATTTGTTCATATCAACAAAATATTTCTAAATAATAGCAAAAAAATAATGAGGTAACTCATAATGTACTAAACTTGAAGAAAAATGTAAAACTAATAAAATGCAATTCTGATTAAAGTCCCAATAGAGATTTTTCTGGAGAAACTTGGCAAAGTGATTCTAAATTTGATCTGAAAGAATGAGCATGTGCTAATTGTCCAGAGGAGAAAAATGTTAAAAATTAGCAGTGCACATTGAACTCTCCATGGGACCAGAGTAAAATACAGAGGCTGAATAACTGGACAGAGGAGAGTGTTTAGAAATGAACAACCCCCCCCCCAAAAACACCCACAAAAATCGTAGCATGCAAGTACATGTTTTACATGAAAGTTCAAGGAAATGGAAGGTTGGACTTCACGATGTCTATATGGAGATGAAGGAAAACAATATGGCAGCCCAAAATATGCATCTTTGCCATAAAAGTTATTTTGAGCTGAAGGCAGTCAAGAAGCAGCAGACTCAGGAAAGTTTCCCTTTTCTGCCTAAAGGAGGATCCAACTTCTCCTTTTACTGGAGACAGACTCTAATCAGTCCAGAGACAGCACTCTCTACCCGGAAAGTAACGTGACTACAGCACTCCCCTCCCATGTATTTACCTTCCCACAGTTTGCCACTCATGGAAGATTAAAACTGCATCCTTTTGTCCTAACATTTCTTTGTAAATGAATGTTTTTGTTTTTGTTTTTGGTGAAGATGTTATATAAGCCACAGTTCTAAGCCACTGCTTTGAGTTACTTTTTTGTTGAGGTTTCTCCTGCATTTTGTATGCTGCGTGCACTGCATGCGTTAATAAACTGATTTTCTTGTGCTAACCTGACTTTTTGTTAAAGAGTCGCAGCTGAAAGCTAACATTCTTAGAGGTAAATTTTTGCCTCCCCTATGGAGACAAATTTGCAATTTAGACGTAAATAAAAAGACTTTTCTTTCAAATTCACAATCTTTACAGCAGGTGGCTCAAAAACTTAAAGAAATAAATGCATTTATAAAATAAATACATATATAGTGTTTGAATATTTTTAACAAAGAAATGTCATATTGTATTCAGAAAAGATATGTTTAAAGGATGACAGTAATATCTAGGATTTTCAATGTGAGGAACTGGGCTCATGCATTCTCCAGAGCTGCTAGCGTGAGTGCAACTTAAAACAAATTTTCTGGAAGTGTTTGGCAATATTGATCAAATGTCTTTAAGAAACATCTACACTTTCTCCACTTTTATGGATTTAAGAAAATACATAGTATAAAGATGTGAGTAAATGTCAAGTGAAGATGTTAAATGGATCACTGCTTTTGATAGTAAGAATAAGCTGGGAACAATCTAAATGATCAACATTACTAGGTTGATGAAATTAAACATTATGCAGCTGACCTTGACCCCATTGATAATACTGATGTAAGTTAGGTATCTTGTTATGTAAATATGTGAATAATATATTTGAAGTAAAAAATATATTACTATCCTTTTAAAGAAATATATGTGCAGAAAAATTATAATCTCTTCTAGTTGACTTAGCAGGTTTTGCATTGAGATGGAGAAGAATGAAACCAAGAGCAGAAATCAGGCTTATGGTACAGCAACTAAGAGGATGTGCTGAAGTGAATGGAGATTGAAGAATTTGGCAGACAGTGCACCAGAGCATTCTAGAATCCGTTTTACTTTATTTACCACATACCATGAACTTTGTACTTTATGACTTTCCAAATAACATAAACTAGACTCTGATGGTCAAAGTTCCCTGAGGACAACTTCTATCTCTCTGTGATGCTCTTAAGTTTCTGATAGGCAGAGCACTGCTCCCTCCTTGCCCTCTGACATGTCCTAGACTTGTTTCCACAACTCATGACAGGCTGCGTGGTGTTTTCATCTGCCACGCATTTCTGTCTCCCCAAATACAATATGAGCTATTTGAGAGGAGAGTCATCCTCTAAACAGTCTTTTATTCACAATCATTAGTACAGTATTGCATATATTATGAGGTTTATATATCAACAGATTACTTCAAGAATTTGATGACTTCTACACTTAATATTTTCCCATTTCAAACTTGTATATACGGGCAAAGAAAATATAAATATTTGCTTTGATATCCTCTGTGACATCACACTGAGCCAAGAGGCTAGCTTTGAGGACCTTTTGAGTCAGAAAAAAATGGTCTTTGGAAAAGAAAGAAAGACACCAAGCAGAAAGGTGGTGATGTCTACTATTTGTTCTCTTCTAATATCAAAGTGTGCATGATGCCCACACTTTCAATACTGTCTGAGTAGCAACGTCTGTCCAGCCAACATCCACAACCATCAGTGAGGAGTGTTCCCATCTTCTGGACACTGCTTCTTGATCTCTCCAAAATAGGTCATAAATGCAATAAATATAATCAGTTCACAAAATAGTGGTTGGCACCATCACAATGCTAGCAGGACAATTTATCATTTGATTACCTGTAGTCTAAACACTTGTGCAAGAAAGTGATGCTTCTTTTAAATAAGTGAATGGACATCTTGTAGTTGAAGCAAGATAAAATGTCAAGTCCTTCCCAAATGTTTCTATGGTTGTGCCTAGCTACTAACCCCACTTAACTGTAAATATTCCATTTTTACCTGAAAAATAATTGTTACCTGAAAAATGTGTGCTAAATGAAGACTTCAGAAATATTCAGAGATAGCTCAAACAGTAGCCTATGTTTTTACGTTTGACAACAGGTTTTTGTCCACAATTTTGGCTTTATTCAGTTCACTCCCCAAATTATTTGCTTCCAGACTCCTGGGTTGTGCTTCATCCATTTCTAATCCAAACTTCTTAAGATAAAGTATCCTAATTCCTCACACATCCATCAGAATTTCTGCTTTCCAATCCTATTCATTTTACATTATTTTCTCATCATCTAAATTTCTATGCTTTAAACTTATAAAATAGCAAGTTTGTGGGAAATATCTGCACAAATATTCAGATAATTCAGATATTGCACAAAATATCTGAATTATCTCAAATCAGTAAACTTTCTGCCCCCACACACATTATCTGCGACAGCCAAGTGGCTTTCTTACCTTGAGAATGGAAATAAAAGCTGATGACAGAAGATCACTTATAGGTATAGTATATCTAGAGAGAGGAAAATTAGTTAAAGGCAAAACTGGTTTCACACATCTTCCCAAGGGATAAGATCTTAGAAACTAAAGAGATAAAATGGAACCTACTTGATTTTCTTTCTCCATGTTGGCTTCTTTCTTTCCTTGAAGAGATGACAGAAGATCCAGGTTGAAAGGCACAGAGCATCAAAAAGGAAATTACTAGTGAGAAGTATTTAAAAATTACCACTTAACTGGAGCTATGGATTTCACACTTCAGTGCCGCAAACACTTAGGGGCACAAAGCACCAAGGAACCAAAGACGGGAGAGTTTAAATAACCTAGAAAATGACATCATAACCATCCTGAGATTTCTTATGGAGAGCTCTCCTTCTAATAATCCTGGGAGGATATCAATTAAACTGGTTCTGGTTGATATTGAAAATTTCACTAAAATATCTAAATTGCAAGCAAAGATTGTGCCTTAAAACTGACGTGATTGGACTGACTTCTCTCTAGTTTTTTTTTTTTTAATTAACAGCTTGACAGCAACTGTTTTCTGAATGTTTCTTCAGCAGATTTTGTATGCATTTTATTTCAACAGAGAAAAAATTAGTAATAGCCATAAAATTGCCAAACTAAGGAAAATTAAGTTTTTCATTTGGTTATTTAATTTCTCCCTTCAACAAAAATCATGAGCTATAATGCTTTCATTTTTCTCTTTCATGAAGCAAGTTCCCAATAGGTATCATTCATTAATTAAATGACATCAAAACAATTTGTGCAATCACCAATAAGAGCAGCAGCAAATTCTTAAGAAAATATATCATGAAGTTTTTGATGAATGTATTGAAAGTGTAATTAACCTAAAAATCCAATTTAAGGAAATGATTCTTATTAAACCCTGTTGAACACACAGCCAGAAATGAAGTTGATGAAAAGTGCTTATCCTAGATTGGAAGTTATGAATTCATGAAGAACAGCCCACTTTGTTTCAAATAAGCTTTTGCTTTATTTTTCATAGCAACAATTAATTTGAAAAATGTGAAAAATACTTCAACACTTTATTGCATAAAGCAAAATTGTGCTAGTCAATCAAAAATCTTTGATATGCTCAATATCTTTTTCTAAGAACATCAGAATCTGAGGTCTGGGATGAATACATCCTGTGACTACCTACAAGTGAAAAACAATAATAAGTGAAATTAAGAAAAAACATATTAACAGCATATGCCATTCTACCAATCAAAGAACCAGTGCTACATGCTTATGAAATGATGGAATTTAGAGAGCTAGGTTATAATACTGAGTATATTTACTTAATTATTTCACTTCATTATATGTCATAACTAGTTTCACAATTCTGCACTCTTATTCTAATGATCTTGGGGCAAATTAATATAAAGAGAAACAACTGTAACTGATTTCTTCAGTTGATGCAGATTCTGGCCATTCTGAATAACAGTGCAACAGATACCTGTATGGAAATATACATGCTCAACTCTACTTCTTTAGAATAGTTTTCTAAAAGTGAAATTACTAAGTCAAGGGACAGAAATCCATATTGCCAAATGAACAACAGGATGAATTTTAAAACACTTAATAGCAATGTATGGCAGGGCATCTATTTCACCATCATTGTGGAAGTCTTTGCTTCTGCTTTTGATATATATTTATGCATATGTTCACCATATATTTGTACTTTAGAATTTATGTAAAACAACTAAAATATCAGTGTCAACTCCACCACCACCATCACTTTTATCATCACAATCTGAACTGTGGCTCATTTGTTTGTGTGTGTACTTGTAAGCAATTAGAATAAGGGACTGCAGTTGGGTGATTGTAGATAATAAGCTGCCACAGCTTTTTTATTTTTTTTTTTGAGAAAGATTAACCCTGAGCTAACTGCTTTCATATACATACAAAATGATAATAATGAACTATTACAGAACTTTAGAAATAGAATCTATGAGTTACTAGAGATAGTTTAAAAATGTAATGATATCAATGTAATTCTAAGAAATTTCTATAAGATATTTTGAAGATACAGACAATCTTACATTAAAAAGAACTAGCATATTTAATAAAATGTTGACATAGGAAATATAATTAAAAAGTAAAGTTGGAGGAATAGCATTGCCTGATTGTAAGACTTATAAAGCTACAGTAATCAAGACAGCATGTATTGATGGATGGATAGAAATTTAGTTTGATGGCATAGAGTAAAGAACTCAGAAATAAATCAATTCAAAGACACCCAACTGATTTTTGTCAGGTGCAGAAGAAAATTAAATGCAGTAAGGAGAGTCATTTTGACAAATATTGCTGTAGCAATTGAATATCAATACACAAATAAATGAATCTTGATGTAAATCTGACATCCCATACAAAATTAATCAAAATAAACCATAAATCTAAATGTAAAGCATGAAAATATAAAAGTGTTAGAAGAGAACATAGGAAGAAATCTTCATTACCTTGGGTTATGGGAAAATATCTTAGACATGACACCAAAACTACAATCCATAAAAGGAAAAATGATAAATTGGACTTCAATCAAATTGAAAACTCTTGGCTCTGTGAAAGACTGTTAAGAGAATAAAAAAACATGCAATAACTGAATTAAATATTCATAAATCACATCTGACAAAACACCCTGTCTTAAATTTTATAAATGCAGAAGAACATATAAAAAAACAAAATTAGGAAATAGGCAAAAACTTCAACAGAGACTTTATCAAAGAAGATATACAGATGATAAAGAAATACATAAAATGATGTTCACTTGGTAGCCACTGGGGAAGCGCAAACTGAAACCATAATGATATACCATTGCACACCTATTACAACAGATAAAGTAAAAATACTGCAGTACTGAATGCTCCAGAGGATGCAAAACACCTCGGCTTCTCCTACCTCACTGGTAGGGTATAAAATGGCATTCCCACTACAGAACATAGTTTGGCAGGTTCTTAAAAACCTAATCATGCACTTGCTATATGACTCAGCATTTTCACTCTTGGCCGTTTATCTCAGAGAAATTCAAAATTATGTCTGCACAGAAACACACACAAATGACAATAGTAGCTTTATCTTTAATGAGTGAAAACTGGACACTACCAAATATCCCTCAATGAGTGAATGGTTTAACAAGCTGTGCTGTAGCCATGTTGTAAAATATGATTCAGGAATGAACTATTTATATGCATAATCCTTTGATGGACTTTATAGCATTATACTGAGGGGAAGGCAATCTCAGATAGTGATATACTGCCAGATTCCACTTATATATCTTCCTCAAAATGGCAGTAGCATATATATCAGTATTTACCAAAAATTAAGGATGGGAGAGTGTCACTATGGAAAGGAACAAGTTCCTTTTTGGTGGCAGAACAGTTATGTGTCTTGATCATGGTGATGATTACACAAATCTACACATGTGATAGAATGTCATAGAACTATGCAAAAGACAACAAAAAGAACTGCAGGCAAAAAAAAAAAACCCAGTGAAATCTGAGTGAGCTCTGGATTACTGAAATCTAGTTAATTGTGTTGTGCCTATACTAATTTTCTGGTTTTGATCATCTACTATACTTATGTCAGGTTTGGGAGGATAGACAACGCATATATAGGGTTTCTCTGTTATTTTTGTAACTTCTTGTGAGTCTATAATTATTCCAATTGGGAGGGCAGGGGGGCAGGGTTAGAGTAGAAAATCATGATGCAAACCCATAGGTATTGGTGGTCCCTCTGTGAATGACAAGACAAAATCCTGCTGCCCAAAGGTTGCTCTGATTCTGGACCTTTCTGTGCACAGCCTGGGTGGACTTAGGCAAGTAACTTCAACTTTCTGTGTCTAAATTTTGTCTCCTTCAAGGAGACAGATAGAGAGAAAACAAGAGAGAGAGGAAAAGAATAATAATGTGGAATTAAAACAAAAGATAGAGGACCTCTAAAAGAGAAAGATAAAATGGACTCTGTGTGGCTAACTGGCACCTAAAAGAAAACAGAATCGAACAGGCATGCCAGAACTGAGGTGAAGTGAAGTACTCTGTTCTCTGAAAAAACACAATGTGTACCTGAAACTGAGTGCTCCTTTCTGATGGTTGCCTAGAAGCCTTATACAGCAGATTTTAGAACACTGGTATCTGTCAGGGAACAGATGAATCAGAGAGGTTGCAGAGGAATCCCCATGGTCTACGATTTTTACCTTCATAAGCTCTACCCTCCCACACACTGTTCAGTAGCAAATTTTGATTTCTTCTGCTGGCTGCATCTCCCAGGTCTCCAAACTCTATGAGCAATAAAGCTTTCCTAATTAATTTTTTTTTATTCCAGATATTTTTTGTTGACATCCTCTGGCATCAGAAATGGAGTCCAAAACAATCCCCAGACTTTTCCTTGCACTGTCTGCAACCAATGCGTTGGTGCCTGCAAGAGCCCTTGAGCTCACTTGTTCCTTGATGGAGTTGAGATATGTTCAGGTAAGTCCTCTCACATCTATGACCTCCCATACCTTCAGGTAGAGGTCTCAGAGAGAATTTTTCCCAAGGGTTCCCTCCATAAAAGTTCAGGGAAAGGGGAGAAGGGTGTCCAATACAGTTTTCTGGACTACTGTTCCTCTTCCTTGTCACCGCAAGATAAGGTTATTCAGTGGGAAGTTCCCATTCAGAAAAATGAAGTTTGCTTGAGATCAACATGGCAAATCCATGCTAAAGGACAGCCTCTGTGTATCAGCTGCCCTACATTACCCCTGCTGGGTTTATGTTTAACAATTATGACTCTGGGTCCTATAAATATCTTGTTCTATAGACTGCAATCACTAGGGATAATTTAAAATTACATTGATCATTAGAAAGAACTTTCCAATCAGATAAGATCATTTAAGAAGTGCCCTTAAAGACAAAGGCTTCAAAATTCCAAAATAGCCTTATTGAAAGATTTGCTGCAAAAAGCTAATGAAAAATTAAGAAGAAAGAGGTAGCTAAAAGAAAAAGCTATCCAAAAGTCTGTTAAGTTAATGTTTTTACAGACACTCCCAAACCTACCTTTGAAAGAGGGCCTCAGTATGGGCTTCTTCCAGAGTTGATGAAATTCTGAGAGATTTTCTGGTAAACTGCTACATTCCATCTGCCAGAAAGAAAACTTGGACTCAAATCTTCTTCCATAAATAATGTGCTTTGTATTGCTGTACTTGATTCATGGTGACAATTTTAAAACAATACCTATGGGATCTCTATGTATGCATATTTATGTATGTATGCTACATACCTGATATTTTTCCACTTCTGGATGGTATAATTTCTCAAGAAGCTCTATTTAATTGGGTTAAAGAAAGTACTTACATCAGTTACTTCTCAACATAATAAAAATGGACTCAAATGAATTTCAAGATCATGTGATCTAGCGAAATATTCAATATTAAAGCTAATTTAAGTTTGTCATATTTAGCATTATAAGTATCAAATATAAAACTTTTGTTCTACCTACATTTACCAAAAGCCAAATATCCTTTAAAGCCTTATCTCTGTTTCAAAATTTGGCATAAAGAATTGATGGCTGACTTTGTCTAATGTCTTGTGAAATTTTTGTACCTTATCTAAATATAAGTATTGGCATAAGTAAACTAAGTAAATATAAATGAGATCAAAAGGTTTTTAAGTGAACTTTTTAACAATAATTGTGTATTATAGTGTTATGGTATATGTATTTAAAATAACTTCAAAATCTTTTGGTAACTTGAACCTTAGAGTTTTGCTAAATTAAATTAAGTGATAGAAGTTTATTGAATATCAAAATAATTTCCAAATAAGATAAAATATTAGACATTAACTACTAAATATCAGTTTATTTACTTTTGGCTTCTTATTACAGAAAAAGTTAAAATATTTGAGCTTATTAATAAAGATGTTTTGTGTCATGCTGAGAAATTTTATACAAGAAAATATTTTACAAGTCTGCCAATCCACAGAATGCTAATGGAAAAGACAGTTCATAATAGCTGACTTCTTCCTTTTGACTAAAATTAAGGTTTAATTCTAAGGGGTTAATAATTCTAATTATTATATATGACTAACGCTACTAAATTTAATAAATGAAACATCTCTAGATCAAGGAAAATGAGTTGCATGTTTTCAATAAAGAAGATATAGGTAATGGAGATATTTTCGTTTGTGTTTTTGGTTTCAAAAAGTACATTAGTCCTAAAATTCTAGGAGGGAAGGAAGATATGGGACAAATTCTGATTGTTAAGGTTATAAAAAGTTTGTGGAATAAAATTTCTGAGAAAATAGTTTTATGGATGGTCAAAATGGCTAAGATTAAACTAAATAGGTTTTAATACCACAAGTAAGGTGGTACAAAATTAGAATTTGGGTTTTTCTCTCTCAAAAGGATAATTTATTAAACATTTAGTCTGCTCTTGATGAAGAGATTATGAAACGTTTTTGTTTGTTTCTTTTTTTACCTTTGAGCAGTCTCCCAAAAAGGGACAGGTTTTATGTTCCATCAAAATAAATTTTCCATATTGTTTTTATTAAGTCTTTAATCACAAGCGCTAAGGATTTTCTTTCACCTATTTAAAACTTTACAGTTGCCTGAAAACCTTTGTCACCTGTGATTAAATGGATAATAGGCATTGTTTCAAAATGACCTATGATCTATTTGACCACGTGTTCTAAACCATTTGATATTTTTGAAATGCTTATCAAAATGCAAATTCAAACTAAAGTCTTTCTTTTGACCTGAAAGTACTTTTGAGAATTTCCAGTGGGCCCCTGGGACTGCTCAAAGAATATTCCTCTCTTCCCATAAAAAGGGAAATATTAAAAGAATCAGGTTTCTGTGGTATGCAAAACTACATGGGAAGGATTGTCAAATAAGGGATGCTAAGCCTTATTTATAGATATCTTTGCATGCATATATATTATTAGTATAAATATTTTAAAAATTGTATGAAACTTTTAAAATTTCTAACATGTCCTGGTACAATGTCATCACTTCTAATTTTAGGTATTATCTTAACATGTTATATGCCACAGAAAGAACCAAATTTCCTTGTAAATTGTGTCATAATGTTAAGTTTTTTTGTCATTTACAGATAGTTATTGTTTTACTCTGATGCCTTTGCAAATATGTTTTATCTTCAGAAAGATTCATAGAAGGCACTATGCCATTTACTCTAGAATACAGGTTTCTGATAAACTTTCAGATCATAAAACTGATCTGGGCAAGAAATTACAGAATTCTAAGAGAGAAACTGATAGCTTCAAGGAAAAAATAAAACACTGCTAATAAAAGGTCAAGAATAAACATTAATTACATAGGACCACATGGACAAAGGTGGATGCTCTAACGTTTTGTTTTCGATTAAAAAAAATATTTTCTTGCAAGCTATCGACAATATAGTAAGGTATACCTTTTTGAACAAAGGTAAAACAGTTACTTTTTTCTCTGCCTGATACCTCCAGAATTCAGAAACTCTCAGTGAGCATTCTTATTTTCACTTACATAAATGATCAAGCCAAATTTTTAATATAAACAAACTCGCTGTGCCATAATTATCTTTTCTCAAAAATGATGAGAGTATTGTGTGGAGAAAAAATTATTTTCCACCTTTGTGGATATTGGATTCTAGTCCTGTTAACTGTCTTGGATGTTTTGCTATCTAGTTACAGACTGGACTCCCCTGGCCTAAGGTATTGCCTTTGCTTTTGCTGACTGTTCACAATGCCCACTTTGGACAAAATGAACCAACCACACATGGGATGGTCACTGGCAGATAAATGTCTGTCAGTACAAAACCTTCTGCTGACTTTTGTAATCTTATGCCAGTATAAACAGCTACTCTACATCTTATGCTTCAGCCTATCATGAACAGCTTCAAAAAGCCTTCCCAGATTGCAATTCAAAGGATCCTGCTGATCACAGTCTAGAGTCTGGTGACTAGGTGTTTGGAAATATCAGAATAACACAGCCCTTAAGCCCCATTGGGAAGGGCCTTACCAACTCCTTCAGATGACTGGAAATATGCTCAGTTCTCAGAAACCAATCTAAAACTGACTCATGATAAAAATTTCTAGGAAGAGAAGTAGCTGCCATCTGTTGTAGACAGCTGTCCCAAGATCCCGGGCCATGCTTGTATATCCACTTCCATCACTACTTAATATTACCATTGTCATATTTTTCAAGCATCGTTTAAAATTTTTCTGATACTGTGTTTGCTTTTCCAATCCACATATGAATGGGCCCCTAATAGCAATGTAATTTTACAATGGTCTAATTTTTAGAAAATCAGGAAGAAACATAGAACTAGAAAAATGCCCTTGCCAGAAGCATTCTCCTGGGGAGAAATGGGCTGCATCCCGAAAGGTTCCAGAGGCAGGGCTGTGCCCGGAGCAGCAGCAGCAGTTGCCCCTGCAGGCATAAGATGGCCACATTGGCCAGTCCTCACTGGTGCCCTCAGGGATGGAGGTGGCTCATCTTCCAGCCTCAGTGGGCCTGAGATCTGTTTTCACTCTGTGCAGCAGGAAGGGTGGCTGGAGATGAGGACAAACACCTCCTATGAGATGTGGGACAGTCTTGCCTTGTGTGGATGCTCAGGATGCTCAGGTTTCTGTATTTGCATCAGAGCTCAGAGTGCTTTTCTGGATTGGTCGGTGACCTCTGCACATTCAGTAAGCATAGGGTCTGGAGGGGATTATTCCATAAGGACATGGAGGACTAGAGAAGAGGAGAGACTCAAGGACAGGAAGCATCCACACCTAGTTAACTGAGAAGTGCTCTCCAGGTGGAGGGCTTCCTTAAGGTCATTGGGGGACTCTGGTGCAGAGGACAGGAACAGGGCAGCAGAGAGACACGAATAAGGCCAGGATTTTTCTACAGTGTGAGCTTACAACCACTCTGAAAACAGACCCAGAGCCAGAGGATGCATCCTGTCCCAGCCCAGTGAGTAGCTGCACAGCCTGGACAGTTAGTCTCAAGTTCTCCACCAGCAACAAGAAGGTCATAGACAGCTGTTCTTAGATGTTCCCATCTCTGTGACTATTTTACTCTCAGAATAGCAAGTCTGATGTGTACTTAACAGTATCTTCACAGCAGTGAGGAAGTGCCTTTTAATAGAACCAGTGAGCATGACAGAGAGCAATTCTTCCATTCATTCAGTGAACTTTGAAGTTGAGGAACAGGCAAGAGACTGAGGTCAAAGTGGAAAAAAATGACCCAAATGACCTCTGCCCTCTGAACTCTGCTGGTAGACAAGAAGATGCACAAAGAGTTGGTCAAGAACCCTGGAATGGTAGACTTTTAGATTCTGGCTCTGGCCAGAGAGCACTCTTTGGATGGGAGAGCTTTCTGGGGAGGAGTGTGAAGCTGACACTGAGGCACAGGTGGCATCTGTGACAGGTATATATGTGAACAGGAGAATAGTCAGGGATGGGCACTCTAGGGACAGAAAGCATGCACAAGAAAGAGAGAAAGATGTGGGTGTTCCAGAAATTTAGGGGAGACTGAAGTTGGCACTGGAGGAGGTGGGAGATGGGGCAATGTGACTTTGAAGAGAAGTAGAAGAGGAGGCTCCAGGAGAATATAATCTACTAGTCAGTGGATTTAGGATCCTATTTGTTACAGCACCCGAACTTTTCTACTGAATAAAACTCTCCACAGGCCCTAAGCAAACCTGTGAAAACAGCTAAATGTCACTTTTATCTCAATGGGGCCCATATCTGGTCCATGACTGAAAAATCCTTGATTTCAATAAACTCTTTGAACGAGGCCATTGCCTTTCCAATTTCTCTCCTCCCATTTTCCCTTGAATCCATTTCAATCAGACTGTTGTCTCCATCTGTCACATGAAAACACTCCCCCAAAAGCCACAATGACATCGGCATTTCCAAATATAATGCTTAATTCTCAGTCTTCCCCTTCCTCAATCAATGACGAGAGGTGGGTATCATGGATGCCTCTACCATACTTAGAACAGTAGCTTCCTTTAATTTATGAGATACTACTTTCATTTTTCTCCCTCATCAATGGCTGTTCTTTTGTTTACCTTTGCAGAAAATCTTAATCATCTTGACCTCTTCTCTTTGTCCACATCTCTATGCTTGGATCTCTCCTCTTCAAGATTCTCATTCCATGGGGACTTTATCCAGGTCCATGACTGTAAACGTCAAGTACATGATGAAAAACACCAAATGGCTCCCTCCATCCTTCTCCTCTGCCCTGTGCTCTGGACTCAGACATTGACTTACTTCCTCAATAAATCCTCTTGACTAAGAGACACCTCAAACTTCCATATTCTAAACTGAACACTTGATTTCTCCCCTCCTATGTGCTTGCCTCAGCCTTCCCCATCTCAGAAACTCCACTTTTTTTTTACTGTTTTGGTCCAATTAAACATGAAGTCATACTTCATGTTTCTCATAACTCAAATCTAAAGACATTAGCAAATCCTGTTGCCTTTCTAGTAAAAAATATTTTCAAAAATCAATGTTTTTCACCTCATTACCCTTGTAACCCACATCACTTCTCCTATTCTTTCACTTCTTCATTCTCCACACATACAGGTGAGTAACTCTTTATAAACATAAATATTTCTAAAAACCATCTTATTACCTCTCATGTCACTGAGAGTACAACTCCTTATCTGGTGCCACAAATAGTCCAGTCCCGCTGAGCTCTCTGACTGTATTTCTAACTTATCTCTCATCTCTCACTCCACACCAGGCTCACAGAACACTTGGATCATCTTCAACACTAACTCTGCCTTGTAGTTGTCATATTTACAGTCAATCTCTGACCAGAATATTTCTCTAATATGAGAGAAATTAACCTAGTAACTATTATGAACTAACTTTAAATCTTAAGGGTTTAGCATAATAAAAATACATTCCTCTCTCAGGCAGAATATCATGTGGCTGTTCCTGGTGAATTAGCTCTTTTTGTGGTACTGATTCAAGTAGTAACACAGAGATGCAGCCTCCTCCCATAAAATGCCTCTTTGGAGCTCTCCACACCCAGCCAGATGTGTTCTTTATAGCCGTGATTCAGCCAAGGAAATATGGAGAAAGTGAGAATGGAGGATCATAGCCCAGACTTAAACAACAACACTTTTACTGATGGTCTACAGGATATCCTACCTATGTGGAATGTATTTCTATGGACACTCCATGAGTTGGCCTGTCCACAGAAGAGGAACCTGCACTGATATTCCACAAAATGTCCATTTCACATATGATGCATTCTAACTGGCATCCCAAGGGTTGTCATATCTGCAGGGTCTCATCTAGTCTGAAGCAGATGGGGGCATGTAGACCTAACTGGGCAAACACTTCCAGGCGTGTCTCTACATTAAGGGAGGAGAGCAAGCCATCACTAGTAGAACACTGCCCATCTCTGCCCTAATTAACCACTCTCGTCACCAAATATTTCTGTGTGGCCCTCTTCCCACATATAGAATACACTTTCCTCATAAAAGAAAGCCAAAATATGTCCATTGATGGCATCCATCTCAAGATCTAAGATTCCTAGGTGACTCAAGATCTCTCCATCAGGACCAAATGTGGGTCTTCTTGATACAATCACTTATTAAGTGAAAATTAAAGTTATCTCCCTCATCTACCTGCCCCCAGGAGCTCATACGAGATACAGTGTTCATATAGTGTAGAAACAGAAACAAGTTTATTTGAAGAAATTCTTCCATTCAGAAAGGAGAGGCAAGGTAGTCACATAGCAGACAGAGGGCCATAGTAGTTCTGCCATGTAGATACACAAACATAGTTAGTGGGGAGGGGAGGCTCCTTCAAAAGGTCAGTTCTGATCTCCAGGAGAAAAATCCTCATCCTTCTCTGTAGCTCCCTGGTTCCATCTTGTCAGAGCTGCTACCTTATCCATGTCCATCCTTAACTATGTTTGAACTGAACATGGGGGCTATGTCTTCTTTGAGAGCTGTGCTGTTTGCAAACATACCTGTGCTCCAATGGCCACTGGGTAGCCCATGCAATCAATATGGATATTTTGTGTGTTTTCAAATATATTTTAGTTTATTTATTTTTAGTGTTCTGGATGCTTTGGTAATAAAATAAAATATTCTTACTTATCTGCTTCCAGTAAATTTTGAGAGCCAGTAGAGTTTTTTTCTAAAGAACAAACACTGAAGCTTGATTTATTTATTCATCACCTGTGCTTCTCACCACATAAACAGTTGCTTAGAAACCATCTTAGATAAAAGACCTAAAAGCCACATGCTTAAATTTATCTTCACCTCAGAAGTTTTACTGGAACGTTGTCACTTGAATAAAAGTTTTACTAAAACATTATTGATCAAAGTGGTTTTAAGATTCCTTTTCTTACTATTTGGAGTACAGTATAATCATAGGTTTTTCAAACCCTACAAGGCCTTGAATTTCTGTTTCTATCTGCTCTGTTTCATATCTGTTGCATGCTGGCCAATTCTCTCATGAGACCCTTTTTGTTCTAACCCTTTGCCAAATGAAACCAGCAGCAATAAACAGATACCCTCATCGCTTTGCTCTCTACCCAGCTCTCCTAGAGCCACCAACTCAGAAGGCATGAGACCTCTCTTCAAATTATCGTAAGTAACCATTTTACAAAATGTTTAGGTACAATGCAATATTGATAGCTCTCATTCTAGCCCTTGAAATCCATGTTCTCACCCTCCACCTTTTGACTATCTAGCCAAATATATGGTTTTTATGCTTTTGTAAAGTTAGTACGCACTCAAGTTACAACCTCCAGTATTAGATTGCATTATTAGTTCTAGCCTCTATAACACACATCTCTGAAATTTCGGTGGCTTTATACAAATAGTTCATTTTATCCTAGGAAAGGCCCATTGTTGACATTCCTAATTGAATAAGTCTTGTTTGTCCCTGCCTCCATGGAAAGACTCATGGTCCTAGCTCCTTTCCTCTAATGGGATGCCTCTACTGGTTCTTCTACATTTGTACAGAAGACAAAATTACACAGGAGTGGAAGGCCACTCACCTCTTTATAAACCACTTTAGACCAGAAATGGCACACAGCTCACACTCCACTGGTGTCAACTGATAACATACCTTGTGCCATCATGTATAAAGGGTACCTGGAAATGCAGTACCTGGTGCAGCTACCACTTTCTAGCCATAAGTCAACATTATAGACACATATAGCCTCTTATTCTTTATTCAGATCTCTGTCCAAGTGCCTTTTAACAGAGATATTTTTGAGTATTGAATCTCTAATATAGCAACTATCAGTCACTCTTTTTTATGATTTTTGTTTATTCATTTGACATATCACTATTTGACATAATATACAAACACATAAAATTATAGTATACATGGAGAAAAAAATATATATATATATACCCCCTCCATATTGTCCTCGAAATCTTGAGGGTAGTAACTTTTACCCAATGTTTAGCTCCCAGATCTAAAACAGTGCATCACACTTCCAATACTTTGTATATATTTCTGGGATGAATGAATAGTAAAAAAAAGTCAAAATATAAAACAATTAAGTAGAATTTAGTAAAATTGAGACATCTACTGCCTACAACAAAATGCACTTATAAGTACATCCCAAGAGAAAAATATAATTGGCCATATTCATACACATACAGAGATTAACAGTGATATATATTTTCTACTATTTTGTTATAGCAAAAATTAGGAGACATAAGCTTTTAAGAAAGAAATGACTAAATAGAATTAAAAGTCATACAACTAAATTATGAAATTTATTTATTATTAAACTATAAAATTAAATGATAGAGAAAATTGAGCTATACATTTCTGGAAAGAGCAAAATGTCAAAAACTAATCGTGCTAATTTAAAATAGGCTTAGAACAATCTGTGAAGAGTGGTGGCATGGATATAAATCTAAAGAAGTTTGATGGAGACTGTCCTGCTCTCCACTGACCTTCTCCCTCTTCTCCCCTGGAACTCAGCTCTTCTGCATTTTCCGGCCTCCTTTACAGTTTGGTGTGGCCATATAACTTATTTCTGATCAGTGGTCTGTGAATGGAATTGTGGACCCACACCGGGCTTGACACTTGAGAATCTCTCAGGCACTCTCTTCCATTCCCTTTTCCCTTCTACCATCTTGGTGCAGAAAGGTCATGACACATTGAAAGCTACAGAACCACATGATGGAGGGAGCATGCGTGCCCGCATTACCATGTGGAAGAGGGCCCCCTACTATAACAAAGCCCTGATTCAGAATTTTTGTTAACTAGAGATGACCTGCCACTGTGTTTGGAGCATTATGTATGCAGTGGTTTGCTGCAGTAGCTAGCACTCCCTTATCTAGAGAATATACATCAAATAAATACTTGTTATTTGGATACATGTACACATGAAAATTATCCACATGGGTTATACATTTCTCAAGACAGATGTGGCTTCTGCAAAAAAGGAGAAAGGATTAAGACATAGAGTGATAGACTGATTGATATTTCACTTTAATGAATCTTTTTCTTCTTGAATGGCCTCACTCTGCTGCATACTGTAAGGCTGGGAATGGAGAAAATTAATTTTAAAATTACCTGATAATGGTCTCTTAGACTTTACTGATGTAACTATCTTTCTGATGACTGAGGTCCATTCTGGGATGGGTTCAGTATTTCAGAATCCTAGTCCTCACTTATTGTCCTCCATGTATGTTCATGGAATTTTATATGTCCTGTGGTATAAGGTAGAAAATGGCCTTAGTTGAATAAGAACCCACTGGATCTTGGCCATCAGGGATGGTGTGGACTGTCCCTGACTTGGTTTCTGCTGAGGCAGGACAGCTACTATTTGAAATTTTTGGATACCATGTCAGTATTGTCATGTTCTTCCCAATGTACCCTTGACTTCACAGCCAGGGGTATGTTGGGAAGATGTAAAATATCTTTCTAAAAAAAAATAGGAAATTCTAAACCAGAAAGAAAATGATCGACATATTTGACATCATAAAAAAATATGCACCATGCAGAAAACTATAGGCATATGTTGAAATTTCACTTTTGGAAAATGCATACATATATAACAGGGGATTAATATTGACAATATATAACAGGAAACAATTCAGAGTGAAAACTATGGAGTCAAAAAATAATTTAATCTTATAATTGGCTAGTTAGGACCTTAAGAAATACTGTAGAACAATGAACATATGGAAAGGTGCTAAATCAAAATTAGTCAGAAAAATGTAAATCCAAACATGTAATCTAGATGGAAATGATAACTTTGGCAAATCTGCAAAGTGTAGCCAATATTGATGGGTGATTACATCAGGATCAAGGTAGAAAAGAGGTGGGTGGGGTAAGAATTTTCATCTAGGTATGGAGAATAACCTAAAGACACCAACAAAAGGAAGCTCTCTCAAGCCTTGGTCCTCAGGGACAGGAGGAGAAGCAGCAGCTTCCAGGATCCACAGCAGCTGAAGCTTCAAGGAGGATGGCAACTGTGAGATCGGTGTCCCAGGTAGAGGAATTGGACTTTGACAGTCTCAACCTGGCAGAGATGGTGTTGAGAGAATAAATACCCAGATCTCAGTGTGTTCCTCCCCTCTAGTCTTCTGATGAAATCCCTCATTGGCCAAACCATCCACAAAGCAGAGGGACAAGTAGCCTCCTTTGGTCACAGAGCAGCCTCGGAAGAGCAGATGTCCATGATGGGGAGGATAGAGACTCTTCAGCACAATGGGAATGTTAAAAACTTGTCCCCTTTCTGCATGGATGGTGGTGGCTAAATTAGTCTAGAATTGTTTAGCATAAAAATCAGCATTTTGTATCAAAATGCAAAAATCATTTATCATTTGGATAAAAATTCCTTCCTGGGAATCTGTCCTATAAAAGTAAGCAAATATGTGAAGAAAGATATTTGTACAAGGCACACATTTTTTCAAATAGTTATCAAGATTCAACAATGGTACTGTTAAGCTCACAGGTAATTTATTGTAAAATTGATGACATATCCAGCCTATGGAATAAGACCCATTCTCCATGCACTGAATGGGTATGATTCTTAAGATACATTACTGAGACAAAAATGCACTTTGTATGTCAATACTTTATTTTCTCATTAAAAAAGAGGTTTGAATTACGTAACTCCAGATTTCCTAACTATAACATTAGAGGTTTACATTTTCTGAACTCGGTGTCAAACAAGTACAGGCATCATTTCTTAACAAACAGTAACCTAAGGTAGAAAAAAGGCAGTCAAAACCATGTTAAATGCCAATTTTACTGTATCTAATCTGTTTAATAAGCCTAATTTTTTATCCATCCCAAGAAAATAGTTTTATTCATTCTATTTCTTAAAATTTTATCCTTTGAATACATTTAAGAAAGCACGAAACCAGCCCTGGTGTCTAGTGGTTACGATTTGGTGCTCATACGTCTGTGGTCCAGGTTTGATTCCCAGTTAGGGAATCATCTGTCACACTGTGGGGGCTGCATGTTGCGGTGATGCTGAAAGCTATGCTACTGGTATTTCAAATACCAGCAGGGTCACCCATGGTGGACAGGTTTCAGTGGAGCTTCCAGACTAATGCAGACTTGGGAGAAGGACCTGGCCACCCACTTCTGAAAAGATTGGCCATGAAAACCCCGTGACTAGCAGTGGAGCATTGTCTGATATTTCACCAGAAGGTGAGAGGAAGGCATAGAAAGACTGGGGAAGGGTTCCACTCTGCTGGACAAAAAGTTGCTAGCAGTCAGAATTGGCTTGATGGCATGAGCAACACAAAAAGGCAGAAAATGTATGAAAAAATGATGCAAGCTTTTCTACTTAATCCATGTTAGTTAATTCCTAAACTTGAATGAAGTATTCCAATCACAGTCCTTAATGTACTTTGAAGGATGTAGAAAACCGAGGCCTTGATACCATGGGATAGAATTGATTTATCTGGCCAAATATTGGTGGGATCACTATCATAAACACAGGAATAAATAAGACATTTAAAAATTTTAAATGATTTCAGAGCATGGCTACATATTTAGCACTATGAGGACATGCATTTGAGCTCTTCCATTTCTGTGTTTAAGTCTAGATACAAGGAATTTTGAGCAGTGATTGTTCCTGCATGTCTAGGAATTCTACATATTAGATAACATATATAATTTAACAAATAATTTTCCCAAGTGCATAGTTTTTGTAAATTCTTATTAGTAGAGGTTATGGAAAATGGTATTTTGAAAACATTATCTAACAAGATAATTAATTCTTCTAAAATGTGTTTAAAGAAATCTGTTTGGTTTGAGATAGAATAATTAAAAACAACTCTTTGGAAGAATATGATCCACACCACGTTTTGTTTTATTTTGTTCCATTTTGTTCTCCACGTCTAGGGTGTTGTAAATGGAGCAATCAAATGTGTGGATTGTTATGGTTCAGCAAATTGAGGGGTGATATATAGTCTTCTCAGTTACTTTAAATGTAGAGTGTGCATATTTTATTCATTCAGTTTTACTGCAACAAAATATTAAAAATTGGTTTTCCAATATTGTTTCCCAAAACACTACAAGATCTTTATTTTATAGGCATGAACTAATCAAGTCTATCAAGAGGAAAAGGAACTCTGTACTTTTGAAATCATCTGATCATTTGATTCTTCACAAGTTGGACACAGCCCACTGGAAATGGTAGACATGCCACCATGTCTGTGGATTTATGGAACAAGTTCAACAAGGCACAATATACTGCAAATACCCCTCCCTGCATCCAAACACCCCACCTCACAGTGGGATGTTTCTGGTGTTAAGATATTGTCCATTCCACTTAAATCAACACCATTCAGCTCACAATCCTCACTCACCTGGTCTCCCTGCCTCCAGTGTTGCACTTCCCCAATTGATTTTTGCCAATTTAACATTTCTAAAATGCAAGTCTGATCATTTCACTACTGTTTGTAAAACTATGGGTCACAGAGGGCAAGAAATGAGTTTATATAGTAAAGCAGGAAAGGAGTTGTCTTTGGAAAATTTACTTCTCCTGTTTGCTCAACCACCCTACCTTTGCTCTGCTGTGCTTTTTCTGTGAGATCATGTCCTTGAGCATGTGTCCCTTGCCCCAACCTCCTATATTCATCTGAGGGCAAGATCTAGTCACAATTCAGCACTAAATTCTAGGGTCTGCTCTCAGCAACTTTGTATGATGAAACTCACATGTCACAGGCAGAAATGATGTGTACTTATAAGATTTGTACCCTTTCCGCATGAGAATCAAGGCATATCATACACTTTATAGCACCTGTTTGCATATAAAACTACAACTAAAGTTTTGATTACTTCAGGACTCCAGCTGTGTAGTATTCAGATTTTTATTTTATTTAGCTATTATTTTGTATTGTAATATGCATAAGAAATATTTATTTCATAATTGAATAAATAAATCAGTTTGAATATTTGATATCCTCTCTCTCTTTCTTTGTATGATAAATTAGCATACTTCAAATTCAACTCAGATATTACCTCATGCAAAAAACCTTTCTTAAATTTTCCTTCCACTCCAAGTTTATGTTTTTCCCACAGTCCCAAATACAATTCTGGATCTTAAACCTACTGTTTGGTGGGGACTATTCACCACCACTGGAAGCCTTCAGGGGTGGATAATGTGGAACAATGTAGCCTAAACAAGGTGGGCACACATCAGATTTTCTCTGTAATAATTAGCCATGTTGAAATGATCATATTTTCCAAGATGTTATGGCACTTCCATTGCGACCAAAGAAAATACAAGCTAAAAAAGGAGGGAAGATTGACATTTTAATAATTTTATAGAATAATTTTACATTTACAGAAAAGTAGCATGAATAATAAAGGTACAAACTACAGCCACATACCCTTTACCCAGACTCGCTAATTGTTAACATTGTACCTCTTTTGTTTCATCACTTGTCTCTCTCTTTCCATGTCTCTCTTTTAAGTCAATTTTATAGTATCTTGTGACCTTTTTGTTCTACATACCTTTATTATGTATTTCTCTCAACTTCAGTAAATGAAACATCAATACAATATGATTGTACAATACATTTTAGACAGAGAAGGATTAGAAAATTGAAAAGTTTTCCAGTATAGGGAAGAAATTATTAAAAGTATGAAAATGAGGTGATACATCAGGGTAAGAAAGTCTAAGGAATAGTCTTGGCACAAAATTCTAAACTTATGATGTGTAGAGAGAAGGAAAAACATGTTAATATCAAAGTTTTTTAGTTTATAGTTTTTTGAAAGACAAGTTCACATAACATTTTCTTCAGATGCAGTATGACATCTTTATTCCTTAGACTGACACTTAGATTAAAGGGTTTAGCACAGGAATTGAGTAGGGTGTAAAAGATAGATGCCATCATATCCTTATCAGGGGTGTGGTAAGAGTTGGGGAGCATGTAAGTGTAAACAGCAGCCCCATAGAGGAAGATGACCATGGACATATGGGAGGAAAAACTGGCAAATGCCTTCTTCTAGCCCTCTGCTGAGTTCATCCTGTGGATGGTAAGGAGGATAAAGTAGTAACAGCCTGAAATGACTGTCACCAGAATGAGGAGCATAGAGTCACAGCACAGGTACATGAAAATCTCATATAGAGAAATGTCCAGGCAGGAGAGCTTCAATACAGCAGAAACTTTACAGAAGAAATGATGCATCTCTCAGGATCTGCAGGAGGAGAAAATCAAGGCGATGATAGTGAACAAGAAGCCATCCACTGAGCCCAGAAACCAGGAGCCAGATACCAGGAGGAGACACACCCTATGGTTCATGAAGACAGGGTAAAAGAGGGGATGCTAGATGGGCATGTAGCAGTCATAAACCATGGAGGCTAGAAGTAAAAATTCTGAATCTGCTAGTGTTTCATAGAGGAACACCTGCATCTCAGATTCGGGGGCTGAGATCTCATTAACATCCATGACCTGGTTGATGAGCATCTTGTGCACAGTGACAGGAATGTACATCATTTCCATGAAAGACAATTGGCTGCTGAATAAGTATATGGGGTGTGCAGGTAGGCATCAGAGTGTATCAGAAGGATCAGAACTGTTTGCAGACAAGATCAACAGGAAAACCACAAAAATGACCATACAGTGGAGAGTTGGCTTTTGGATTGACTGAAGATTCCCACCAGGATGAAACCTGAGTGTCCAGTGTCATTGACCACCCATGTTGTGTTTTCCATGAGGTTTCCCCACGCCACCAAAGAGAGCTTTGGGGTTAATGGGTCACTCATGGGATTTAAAGACCTGAAATGGATAAATGAATGTTTACTGAGAAAGTGTGTGTGAGTGTTTGTGAGCTTGTGTACACCAACTTTATTTTGCTAACCAGAGGAAGTCCCATAGACCTGTGTATTTGGGGATTACAAATTACTTATTATTTAATCAATTTAATAAAAAAAACTACTAATTCACAATTGTGAGTCAAAATAAAGAGTAAATTATGCTGAAGTTGACACAGTTCAGGTCATGATGGTTGCTAATGATAGATAGTGTCACATGTAAACATACACTGGGAATTTGCAGAGGTGCTGCCTTAAGAAAACAGAGAAAGTGAATCACTGGGAAAAGAGAAATCAAAATTGTATTTCTGGAGTGTTTGTTATATAAGTCTAAATTTAGTTAACCTCTCTAGTTTGTGGATCCAACTGCAGTCTTAAAAAACTCTTGGAGGTATATTCCAAGTAAGAAAGAATTAGAAAATAAGTGAAACATAGTTTGGGAAAATCCATACCAAATGTTTGAATCCCCTTTCCCATAGAATCTTCTTTGCCCCACAGCCTGCCCTAGGAATCTTTATGGTTGTGTGAAGGGAGGCGTGCACCCCCAGAAGCAGATCAGGGACCTGGCACTTGACTGAGCACTAGAGACTCAGGGGCATGGGATGGGGATCCCAGAATCTCAGCCCCACGGCACCCATGGACCAAATTTCACCTCCACTTGCCATTCCTTTGTTCAATCTACATAAAAAAAGGAAAGTTAATTTTTGACTTCAGATGTATTGACCATTTAGTGAGGTAAAATAATGCAAATACTGATACTATTACCAATTACAGGTGAATAAACACCTATACTTTTAGATTAAAGAGTTAATATCTTTGCTATTTATCATGCGGGATCTATGTAAGAGATAACTGTTAACATTATTATCTTATAGGAGATAGATTACTTCAGTTTTCTTATTTTACCATCTCTTCACAAGTTTAAGAATTTGGACTTACCTTCTATAGCTCCAGAGCACTTGCATATGCGCCTATGTGTGTGTATAAAGTAATATATATATATATATATATATATATATATATGTAAATTACCTGGACCCAAGTGGCACAAAATGTGACATGCCGTGCACATATGATTAGAGAAGTGATGATTTGATTCCCTCAGTTCTTGAGAATGCTGCCAGCACATAGCCTTTAGCTGTTGGCCTATTCTAGGAAATTGATCTTAGATACTGACTGCTGCTCATGCAAGATCACTCTTCATTCTTGGGTGCAGTGTGCACTGCATAATCAATGTGAGGGTATAAATTCTGAGCCAATAGTCCCAACTTAGTTTCAGTAACTCTAAAAGGCCATCACAGATTTAGAGCTCCCTGTGGGTTCAGAGAAGTTATCTGTAGTGCCTTCATTACATTCCTACTTCTTCCCAATATCTCTGTTTCTTTCCCTTATAGATGTTAATCTAAGATCAGCTCATAATAAATACCTGGACTCTAATCTACATCTCAGTATCTCAATCTGCAGCGAGTTTTTATTTTTCACCACAGTGAATGTTCTTTTAAGGCTGGGGAGTAGTAATGGTTACGTAAATAATATCTGACTAATGTTTGCTATTACCAAATACTTCTGAGGTGATTTTTTAGGGACATGGTTCTTGTATTTTGATGATAGACTAAGATAAACTGAGAGAAGGAATTAATAACTTTAAGAAGTGACTATTTCTTACAACATCTTTTAAAATATTGACAATTTGTATGGATTAAACATCATATATATAATATCTAAATAAATATTTTAATTAAAAATTTTATTGACAGGAATAGACAAAGTGTCCATCGATGTTTAAATGCTCAAGAGTAAAAGATGAATCTGATCCAATTTCTACTCAGTCTTTTTAATTTATGGATATAATTTTCAATATTTTCTACTCTCTCAAGTTTAAAGTTTATTACTTTCTAAAATTTTAAGAATTATGAGAATCAAGGGAATTCTATAGTCAATATTTTCCCTCAATTTTCAAAGTGGTTGAGTACCTATGAGTCGATTTAATATATATATTAAAATATTTAATAAATATTTAATATATACCTTTAAAAACTTTTTATTTAGGAATCTATCCATGAGGGTAAAATTAAGACATAGATATAAAGCATAATTCTTTGAAAATGGCAGTTTCAGGATGACTTTATATCCATTGTGCCCATCAGCTTGGATTAAGTTATATTTCAGTAACAAAATACTTCGTTTATCAAAATAGTTTACAATAACAAAATCATTGCTTAGACGTGATTCTGCTCAATGTCCTCTTCATTTCAGAACCCAGGCTAAAGAGGTAGCCATTCTCTGGGATTTTGCCAAGCTAATGGCAAAAGGAAGTGCTCTCTGGCTGTGAATTACACAATGGCTCATATAGCTTCGACTTGGAAATGCACGTTACTTCTGTTTATAAACATTGACCAAAAAGTCAAGACCAATCCTGACAGTAACGGAGGTGCGTTAGGTAATTTTCACATAGTTTTGGACTCTGCAGGAGTGAGCAATAATATTTTGAACAAAATACCACATACGACACCAGAGTAGAACATTACAAAGTATTGGCAACACACAAGTAATTTATATATTGAAATTTTAGAAATATTCACAATAAAATTATCAGCATCAAAGTGGCAAAGTGAACCATGATCCCTGTGTGTGTATTCAGGGCCATATGTGTGCATATGTGTGTGTGAGAGAGAGAAAGAGAGAGGGAAAGAGAAATGAGTTAGAGAGATTATTTCTTTTATTTGAGACTGAAACCTTTCTTTGCTATCAGTGTCATTGATTTAATCAGACAGCAGTAAATGTAGTGCTTGCTATAAATACCACCAGATTAATGTTTATTTGTTTATTATTTTTATTTGAACTATATTTGACATATAACACTGTAAATTTAAGGAGTACAACATGTTATATTAATACATCTGTATATAGTAATATAATTGCCATTGTGGCCATAATTAGAACCTCTGTCATGGAACACGGTTATCTTTCTTTTTTCAATTAATATTTTTTTCAATTTTTTTATCTTGTGACCCTCTTTACCCATTTATTTATTTTATTGAAATATATTCTTTCTTTTTAGTGGTGGAAATAATTAAGTTCTGGTCTCTTTAATGTTTGAAGACTACAATATAATACTGTTGTCTGTATTCACTATACTGTACATTAGACCTCTAGTGCTCATGTACTAGTTCTCATAAGTTTGTACCTTTAAACAACACTTGTACTGTCCCCCACCCAACACTTGTGAGCTATTGTCTTCTTGCCAATCACCTTTCTAATAAGGATGAGGTGATATCTTATTATGGTTTTGATTTGCATTTCCCTGCTAATCAATGATGCTGATCATATTTTCTTATACCTGTTGGCTATTTGGATGTATTCTTTAGAAAAATGTCTATTTACTTTCTTTGCTCATTTTTAATTGTGTTGGTTTTTTGTTTATTTATTTGTTTTTGAGTTGTATGAAATATTTATAGATTTTGGACAATAACCTCCTATCTGACATATGATTTGAAAAAAAATTTCTCCAATTTGTACGCTGCTTTTTCATTTTGTCAATCATTTATTTTCCTGTGCAGAAGCTTTTACGTTAGCTGTAGTCACATTTGGTGAGTTTTGCTTTTATGATTTGTGATTTTGGCGTCATATCCAAAAATTCATTATCAAGAGCAATGTTGAAAACTTTCCTTATGTTTTCTTCTAAGAATTTTATACCTGCAGGTCTTCTATTTAGGTTTGATCACTTTGAGTTAATTTTCATGAGTGGTGTAAGATAAGGGCCCTATTTTGTTGTTCTTTATATGCCTATCCAGTTTTCCAAACATGATTGCTGAAGAGAATATCCTTTCCCAATTGGGTGTTCTTGGCTACCTTGTTGAATCTTAGTTGACCGTATACGCAAGGGATTAATTCTGGGCTCTCTATTCTGTTTCATTGGTCTATGTATCTATTTTTATGCCAGTACCACATTTTTTTTTTTTTTACTATCACTTTGCAGTATAATTTGAAGTCAGGGAATGTGAGATCTCCAGTTTTGTTCTTTTTCTTCAGTTTTGCTTGGCTTTTCAGGGTCTTTGTGCTTTACTTCAAATTTTAGGATTATTGATTTCTATTTCTTTGAAGAATGCTACTGCACTTTTGATAGAGATTGCATTAAATCTATAGATAGCTTTGGGTAGGATGGACATTTTAACAATATTAATTCTCCCACTAATATGCATTAATATGGGATGTTTTTCTAATTTGTGTGTTTTCATTAATTTATTTCAGCCAATCTTGCAGTTTTTGTTAGACAGATCTTTCACTTTCTTGGTTAAATTTATTTTTGGAAATTTTATTATTTTTGATACTATTGTGAATAGGATAATTTTTCTTATTGCTTTTTCAGATATTTCATTTTTAATACATAAAAATGAAACTAATTTCTGTATTTTGATTTTGTATCCTACATCTTTAGTGAAATCAATGATTATTTCAAACAATTTTGTTGGAGTCTTCGGGATTTTTTATGTACAAAATAATAACATCTAAAAATAGTGAGAATTATACTTTTTCCTTTCAAATTTGGTTTCCTTTTATTTCTTGGTCTTGTCAAATTGCTATAGTTAGAACTTCCAGTACTATATTGAACAAGAGGAGTGAGAATGGGCATCCCTGTCTTGTTCCTGATCATGTAGAGAAAGCTATTGAGATGATGATGTGGTTCTTATGTTTTTCTATTAATGTGATGAATCACATTTATTGATTTGGAAATGTTGAAAGATTCCTTCATCCCATGATAAATCCCACATAGTCATAGTGTATAATCATTTTAAGATGTCCTTTAATTTTGTTTTCTAATATTTTGTTGAGAATTTTGTATCTATATTCATTAGGAATATTGGTGTATAGTCTTATTTTTCTGTCTGTGGTGTTCTTCTCTGACTTTAGTATCATGGTAATGCTGGCCTCAAAGAATGAGTTTAAATGTGTTCCCTTCTTCTCAACATTTTGGAAGAATTTGAAAAGATGTGGTGTTAATTCTTCTTTTAATGTTGGTTACAGAAATTTCCATACTGTTTTCCATAGTGGCTGGGACAGTTTGCATTCCCACCAGCAGTATATGAGCATTCCATTTTCTCCACATCCTCTCCAACATTTGCTATTTTTTGTCTTGTTAATTATAGCCATTCTGAGGGGTGTGAGGTGGCATCTCACTGTAGTTTTGATTTGCATTTCCTTAAAAATTAGTGACATTGAACATCTTTTTGTGTGCCTGTCGGCCACCTGTATATCTTTTTTAGAAAGGTATCCTCTGCCCATTTTTTGATTGGGTTGTTTATTTTTTTGTTATTGAGGTGTATGAGTTCTGTGGGTTGTCTTTTCATTTCATTAATGGATTCCTTTTCCTTGCAGAAGATTTTTAGTCTGATGTAGTCCCATTTGTTTATTTTTTCTTTTGTTTCCCATGCCTGAGTAGACATGGTAATCAAAAAGATGCTGCTGAGACCCATGTCAAAGAGTCTACTGTCTTGATTTTCTTCTAGGAGTTTTATGATTTCAGGTCTTACCATCAAGTCTTTAATCCATTTTGACTTAATTTTTGTTTATGGTGTGAGGTAATGGTCTATTTTCATTCTTTTGCATGTGGCTATGCAATTTTCCCAATATCATTTATTAAAGAGACTTTCCTTTCTCCATCATGTGTTCTCGGCTCCTTTGTGAAAAAGTAACTGTCTTTAGATTTGTTGTTTTACTTCTGGGCTCTCAATTCTGTTCCATTGATCCATGTGTCTGTTTTTGTGTCAATACCATGCTGTTTTGATTACCATAGCTTTGTAGTCTATTTTGAAGTCAGGATTTATGATGCCTCCAGACTTGTTCACTTTTCTCAAGATTGCTCTGGCTATCAAGGGTCTTTTGTTCCATCTAAATTTTAGGATTCTTTGTTCTATTTCCATGAAAAAATGACATTGGGATTGTGTTGAGTCTGCATATTTCTTTAGGCAATATGGACATTTTAACCATGTTGATTCTTTCAATCCATGAGCATGGACCCTGTTTCCATTTCTTTGTCTTCTCCAATTCGTTTCAATAATGTTGTATAGTTTTTAGTATATAGATCTTTCACCTCCTTGGTTAAATGTATGCAAAGATATTTTATTCCTTTTGTAGCACATGTAGATGGGATTATTTTCCAGTCTTCTCTTTCTGCTAGTTCTTTATTAGTGTATGGAATGCAACTGATTTTTGTAAGTTCATTTTGTACCCTGCAACTTTGTTGTAGTTGTTGATTATTTCTAATAGTTTTCTGGTAGATTCTTTAGGCTTTTCTATATATAGAATCATGTTGTTGGCAAATAGTAAGTGTTTTACTTCTTCCTTTCCAATTTGGATACATTTTATTTCTTTTTCTTGCCTAATTGCTCTGTACGTAACTTCCAGTACTATGTTGAATAGGAATGGTGAAAGTGGGCACCCTTGTCTTGTTCCTGTTCTCAGAAGGATGACTTTCACTTTTAAACAATTAAATATAGTTTTGGCTGTGGGTTTTTCATACATGGCCTTTATTATTTTGAAGTAAGTTCCTTCTCTATCCATTTTTGAGAGTTTTGTTTATCATATAAATCAATGTTGGTTCTTGTGAAATGCTTTCTCTCCATCTACTGAGATGATTGTGTGGTTTTTATTTCTCATTTTTTTTTAATGTGGTGTATCATATTAATTGATTTGTGGATGTTCAGCCATCTCTACATTCTGGGTATAAATCCCACTTGGTCATGGGATATTATCATTTTAATGTGTTATTGTATTCAATTTGTTATTATTTTGTTGAGGATTTTTGCATCTATGTTAATCAGCGATGTTTTCCAGTAATTCTACTTCTTTTTGTTGTCCTTGTTCACTTTTGGTATCAGGGTAATTTTGGCCTCAGAATGAGTTCAAAAGTGTTTCAACCTCTTCAGTTTTTTGGAGTAGTTTGAGAAGGATCGATATTAACTATTAGTTGAATGTTTGGTAGAATTATCCAGGGAAGCCATCTGGTCCTGAAATTTTGTTTTTTGGTAACTTTTTGAATGCTATTTCTATCTCTTTATTAGTGATTGGTCTATTCAGCTTCCCTATTTCTTCTTGATTCAGCTTTTGAGCTTGTATAAGAATTTACCCATATCTTCTAGGTTATACAATTTGTTGGCATATAGTTTTTCATAGTATTCTCTTATAATCCTTTGTACTTCTGTGGTATCCACTGTAATTTCTATTATTTCATTTTTAATTTTATTTATTTGTGCCTTTTCTCTTTTTTGTTTTTAGTGAGATTGGCTAAGGGTTTGTCAATTTTGTTTATCTTCTCAAAAAACCAGGTCTTAGTTTCACTGATTCTTTCTATCTTTTTTTTTTTTTAGGCTCTATTTCTCTTATTTCTGCTCTAAGTTTTATTCTCCCTCCTTCGGATGACTTTGGGTTTTGTTTGTTCTTCTATTTATTTTTCTTGTTTGTTGAGTTATACCTGTATTGCTATAAATTTCTCCCTTAGTAGCATTTTTGCTGTTCCCCATAAGAGTTGGTATGTTGTGTTTTCATTTTCATTTGTCTCAAGGTGTTTTTTGATTCCTCCTTTGATTTTTTCATTGATCCAATGATTGCTTAGCAGCATGTCGTTTAATCTCCACATATTTGTGCCTTTCCCAGCATTTTTCTTGTAATTGAATTCTAGTTTCATAGCATTGTGGTTGGAAATGTTGCTTGATGTGATTTGAATCTTGTTAATTTATTCAGTCTTGTTTTGTTTTTCAACATATGATCTATCTCTGAGAATGTTCCATGGGCACTTGAGGAAAATGTGTATTCTGCTGATTTTGGATGGAATGTTCTATATATATAAAATCCATCTGGCCTAATGTTCATTTAAGACCACTGTTTCCTTGTTGACTATCAGTTAAACGAGCTATCCATTGATGTAAGTGGTGTGTTGAGGTCCACTACTATTGTCTCGTTGCTGTCAATTTCTCCCTTTAGGTCTGTTTGTAGTTGCTTTATGTACTTTGGTGCTCCTGTGTTAGGTACATATGTACTCATAAGTCTTATGTCCTCTTGACGGAATGTCCCTTTTAGGATTATATAATGCCCCGCTTTATCTCTCGTTTTCTTTTTTATCTTGAGGTCTACTTTGTCTGACATCATATGATCCGGCTACCCCACTAGTGGATATTTATACAAAGACCATGAAATCAACAATACAAAGAGGTTTATGCACCCCTATGTTCACTGCAGCTTTATTCTCAATAGCCAAGATTTAGAAGCACTCCAACTGACAAATGGATAAAGAAGATGTGGTATATATTAACAGTGGAGTACTACTCAGCCATCAAAAATACAAAATCCTCCTATTTACAACAATATGGATGGATATCAAGGATATTATGTTTTAAAAAAATAAGCCAGAGAGAGAAAGACAAACATCATATGATTTCACTCATATTGGAAGATAAGCACATGGATAAGGAGAACAAATTAGTGGTTACCAAATGAGAAGGGGCTGGGAGGGTGGGCAAAATGGATAAAGAGGCTCTTATGTATAATGATGTGTTAAAAACTACAGTATTCATGGTGGGCGTGGTGTAGTTTATACAGAAACTGATATATAATAATGTACTCCTGAAAATATACATTGTTATAAGCCAGTAGGACCTCAATAAAATAGTTTTTAAAGAGAAATAAAACATAACTTAAAAGATGAAAAAAAAACGTTGGTTAGAATTCTCTAGTGAAGCCATCTGGTCCTTCAGTTTTCCATGTTGGGAGGTTTTTCATTACTAATTCAGTTTCTTTGCTCATTATCGATCTGTTCAGATTTTCTATTTGTTTCCTGATTCAATCTTGGTAGCTTGTGTATTTCCAGAAATATATTCATTTCTTCCAGGCTATCTAATTTGTTCACATATCATTGTTCATAATAGCCTTTTATAAGCCTATGTATTTCTGTACTATCCGTTAAAATGTTGCCTCTTTTATATCTACTTTTATTTATTTGAGTCTTCTCTCTCTTTTCCTTAGTTATTCTAGCTAACTTTGTCAATTTTGTTTATATTTGTGAAGAACCAGCTCTTGATTTTATTGATCTTTTCTATTGTTTTTATCTCTATTTCCTTTATTACCATTCTGATCTTTATTATTCTTTTACTTCTGCTATCTTTGGTTTTTATTTTTCTACTCCCTCAAGGTGAAAAGCTAGGTCTTTTATTTGAGATATTTCTAATTTTTTAATATATGCATTGATTATTATAAACTTTCTTCTCAACATTTCTTTACGGTGTCCTATAATTTTGATATATTGTATTTCTATTTTCAACTGTTTCAAGGTAACTTTTTATTTCCCTTTTGATTTTTTCTTTAAGCCATTGGTTTTCAAGGTTTTTTTACTTTCAACATATATGCAGATTTTTCAGCTTTCAGCTTGCTGTTGAATTCTAGTTCCATACTATCACGGTGAGACAAAATAGTTGGTATATTTTCAATCTTCTTAAATTTTCTGAGATTTGTTTTGTGTTCTATTTTATGATCTATCCTAGATAACATTCCTTGTGCACCTGAGAAGAATGTGTATTCTCCTTCTGTTGGATTGAATGTTTTATATATTCATGTTAAGTCCATTTGTTCTAAAGTGTGGTTCAATTCCAACATTTGCTTGTTTATTTTCTGTCTGGATGATCTATCCATTGCCAAGAATGGGGTAATAAATTCTCCTACTATTACTGTATTGCTGTCTATTTCTCCCTTCGGATCTGGTAGTATTTGCTTAATATATTTAGGTACTCCAATATTGGGTGCATATGTGCTTATGATTATTATATCTACTTGATGTGTTGACAGCTTTATCATTGTTATCATTTTTTAATTGAAGTCTATTTTGTCTGATATAAGCAGGGATATCTCCACTTTCTTGTGGTTTTCACCTGCATAGAATATCTTCTTCCATCTCTTCACTTTGAGCCTATTTGTGTCTTTAGAGCTGAAACGTCTCTCCTGTAGGCAGCAAATAGTTTGACCTTGTTTTCTTATTCTTCTGACTGTTCTGTGCCTTTAGATTGGTGAATTCAATCCACTTCCACTTAGTATAATTACTGAAATGTAAGGATACACTACTTACGTCTTATTGTTTGTCTTCTGACGGTTTTGTTTCTCAATTCTTTCTTTCCTTTTTTTTTTTTGGTTTCTGACTACTTTTGTAAGTTTTGGTCTTCCGTGGCACTATTCTGAGTCTCTCTTTTTTATATTTGATGACTACACTCTAAATTTTTCTTTGTGGTTACCATCAGGCTTACATGAAATATCTCACAGTTGAAATACTCCATTTTATACAGATAGCAACATACTATTTATAGGCTTTGTTTGCTTACTGAAGCCTCCAGAATTTTATAGCTCTTATTTTACCTTTTTGATATTAAAATTTACATCATTTTTGTCCTTAATTTATTAGCAAATTATGGTAGCTACCATTATTTTTAATGATTTTCCTTTAACCTTTATAATATAATTAAGTGGTTATCACATCATTCTAATATAGAGTTACGTTTTTTATATTTGTGTCTCCTCTTTAGCAGTGTTGTGTGTTTTCATATCATTAATATGCCTCTTTTTACTTAACCTTGAAAAAGTCTTTCTTGGTTGCCTTTAAGATTCTTTTTACATCATTGATTTTTTACAGTTACGTCACCATGAGTCAGACAGAATATCATTTTGAATGGGCATAATATGGTGCATTATTAGCTTAATGGGCTTGCATATCTAACTTCTTCCCTAGATTTGGTAAGTTCTCAGTTATCATTTACTTGAATAAATCCTCTCCCCACTTTTCCCTCCTTCTGGTACACCAATTACAAGCATACCTTGTTTTATTGTGTTTCAAAGGTATTGCACTTTTTACAAATTGAAGGTTTATAGCAACCTTCTCTCAAGCAAGTCTATCAACACCATATATCTAGCAGCCTTTCCTCACTTTGGGTCTCTGGGTCACATTTAGATAGTTCCCACAATATTTGAAGCATTTTAATTATTACTATATTTTTATGGTGATCTATGATCAGTGATCTATGCTGTTACCATTGTAATTTTTTGGAGCACCACAAACTGTACCCATATAAGATGACAAACTTAATGAATACATATGTGTGTTCTGACTGCTTCACTGACCAGCTGTTTCCTATCTCTCTCCCTCTTCTCAGCCTCCCTGTTTCCAGATAAACAACAATATTGATATTAGGACAATTCATAACTCTACAATGGCCTCTAAGTGTTCAAGTGAAAGAGAGTAACACATTTTAATTTTAAATCCAAAGCTATAAATAACTGTTTAGTGAGGAAGGCATGTCAAAAGCTGAGATAGGCCAAAGGCTAAGCCTCCTGCACCAGTTAACCAAGTTGTGCATACAAAGGAAAAGGTCTTGAAGGAAATTCACAGTGCTTCTCCAGGGAACATGTCAACAATAAGAAAGTGAAATAGTCTTATTGATGATATGGGGAAAGTTTTAGTGGTCTGGATAGAAGAACAAACCGTTCACAACTTTCCCTTAAGCCTAAGCCTGATCCAGAGCAAGGCCCTAACTCTCTTCAATTCTGTGAAGGCTGAGAGACATGAGGAAGCTGCAGAAGAAAAATTTGAAGCTAAAAGGGGTTCATGAGGTTTAAGAAAAGAAGCCATCCATAACATAAAAGCTCAAGGTAAAGCACCGAGTGTTGATGTAGCAGCTGCAGCAAGTTATCCAGAAGATCCAGCTAATATAATAAATTAAGGTGGCTACACTAAACAGATTTTTAATTTTAGATAAAACAACCTTACATTCAAAGAAGATGCCATCTAGGACTTTCATGGCTGGAGAGGAAAAATCATTGCCTGACTTTAAAGCTTCAAAAGACAGGTTGACTTTCTTCCTAGGAGGTAATGCAGCTGGTTGAAATCAATGCTCAATTATCATTCCAAAAAATCTTAGGACCCTTAACAATTATGCTAAACCTACTCTGCCTGTATTCCATAAATGGAACAACAAAAACTGGATGACAGCGCATTGCCTTACAATATGGTTATTTGAACATTTTAAGCCCACTGTTGAGACTTATTGCTTAGAAAAGAAAGATTTTTTCAAAATATTACTGCTCTTTGACAATGCACTTAGTCACCCAAGAACTCTGATGGAGACGTGCAATGAGATTAATGTTATTTTCATGCCTGCTAACACAATATCCATTCTGCAGGCTATGGATCAAGGAGTAATTTGACTTTCAAGTCTTATTATTTAAGAAATATATGTTATAAAGTTATAGCTGTCATACATAATGATTCTGCTGATGGTTCAAGACAGAGTAAATTGATAGTCTTCTGGAAAATATTCACCATTCTAGATACCATTAAGAGCACTTGTGATTCGTGGGAAGTTGCTAAAATATCAACCTCAACAGAAGTTTGGAAGAAGTTGATTCCAGCCCTCATGGATGACTTTGAGGGATTAAAGACCTCGCTGGATGAAGTACCTGCAAATGTGGTGAGAATAGCAAGAAAGTTAGAATGAGAAGCAAAGCCTGAAGTTATGTGACTGAATTGCTGAAATCTCATGATACAGTTTTAATTCATGAGGAGTTGCACGTTATGGATAAACAAAGAAAATGTTTTCCTGAGATGGAATCTACTCCTGGTGCAGATGCTGTGCAGATTGTTGAAATGACATCCAAAGATAGACTATTACATAAACATAGTTGTTAAAGCAGTGACAGGATTTGAGAGGCTTGACTCCTACTTTGAAAGAAGTTGTATTTGTGTAAAATGCTATCAGACAGCATCGTATGTTCCACAGAAATTGTTTTGAAAGGAAGAATCAATCAATGTGAAAAAATATGTTGCCTTATTTTAATAAATTGCCAGGGCTGCCCCACCCTTCGGGGTCCACCACCCTGATCAGTCAGCAGCCGTCAACATTGAGGCAAGATCCTCCACCAGCCAAAGGCTTACAATTCACTGAACATTCAGATGATGCTTAACAGTTTTTAGCAATAAAGTATTTTTTTTTTTTTTGAGGAAGATTGGCCCTGGGCTAACATCTGCTGCCAATCCTTCTCTATTTTATATGTGAGACACCTGCCACAGCATGGCTTGATAACTGGTAGATAGGTCTGCACCCGGGATCTGAACTGGTGAGCCCCAAGCCACCAAATCAGAGTGCATGGAGTTAACTGCTATACCACTGGCCCAGCCCTGCTATAAAGTATTTTTTAACTTTTATGTACAGTGTTTTTAAAGATATAATGTTATTGCACACTTAGACTACAGTATAGTGTAAACATAACATTTACATGAACAGGGAGACCAAAAAATTGTGTGACTCACTTTGTTGAGATATTCACTTTATTGCTGTGGTCTGGAACGTAATTCACAATATCTCTGAGATATACCTGTGTCCTTATAGCTGCCTTTCTGATCACATCAGATAGCTCTCATAAGGTATCTTTACTTTCTAAAAATCTTTGTTCTCTCTGCTCTTCTGACTGGATTATTTTAATATTTATATTCTCCAAATCACTTATTCTTTGTTCCATTGGATCTTCCCTGTTACTGATGCTTCCTATTGAATTTTCAATTTCATTCATTGAATTCTTCAGCTTTAGAATTCCACTTTGGTTCTTCTTGGTAAAGAATTCCTTCTGTTCATTAATTTATTTTCTGGGTTCATCGAATTTCCTTTATCGGTTTTCTTGTACTCATTGAGTTCCTTCATAACAGCTATTTTGAATTCTTTGGTAGTTGGATTGCAATATTACATGCCTTTGAGTTCTGTTGCTGGATAATTATCACTTTATTTTTTGTGATACTATATTTCCTTGAATTTTGTAGTTTTTGATGATATGTGCTTCTCCTTTCATATCTTATTTAGCAGACATTTTTCTTAGTCAAGGATTTAAGTTTACTTTCACTTTGCCATTCAACAGTCTGGCAATTAGAAACTTGTCTCTTTTACTCCAAAAGGTGGCAATATATCTCAAGTTTGTGGTTTCTCCTATTGTAGTTGGATCTCTCAGATGGAATTAAGCACATAATAAAGGAGTTGACAGCAGAGTGAGGGATGTTTTGGGATTAGTACTTCGGGCTTTGGGGCTGCCCAAGGGCCCAGTAGGCATATCCTTAAGTCGGGCACCCCCCACCCAGAGAAAAGTGGGCAAACACCCTATTGAAGTCTTGAAGCAAACAGTAGGAGATGCCTTCCTTCAATATGTTTTGATATTCCTTTCTTACTCCTTTTCTTTCCCTCCCTCCCTTCAGTCATGTGGGTTCCTCCTTCAGAAATCTGAGTGCTTTTAGAAAGAAAAAGGTCCCTAAAGGTGCAACTCGCACCACTGTGACAGCCAGATAGTCAGTCACTCACTGCTTTTGCTTCCATTTCCTCTGATCTAGAGGTGACCAGATTTTACTGACAAACTCCAGGGCTTTGCAGTGTTACCTTAGCAGGGGACACATTGGTGAGTTTCTCTTTCTCCTCTGCCTCCAAACTCATCTTTATCCCATTCTTCTGGTGAACCAGGGTCTCTCGTAGGGAAAGCTGAGCCTCCACTAATTCTGTATCTCCTGTGGGTATTTACTCAGTTTTGAACTGTTCAGATTACCTTTTTCCTGATCACAGCAAGTGAGGGTGGGACAGGCTTGCTGACTCCCTTGGTTGGATTCTGCCCAATTTTGGATGCACTGGTGGGCAGAAACCTCTCAGGTGTACTGGTGTAATGTGCAGAGACACTTAAGTTTGGTTCTGAAAGTCCAATTAGTTGTAAGTCAAAGGGGAAAGAAAAAAGGAAAAAGCCAAGCTGCCATATTGCTGACATCATGCCTACATTAATTTAAATTTATTTACTAAGTTCTTCATGGTGAAGTGTTACTTTTTCCATATGGAAAATTAGAGAATTTAAAGGAAACTGTACTGTGTCAGCAACATCATTTTCTACCTGGCACCTTTTGTGCACTTTGTCTCAATGACCTTTCCTTAATGTCTTTCTTCTTTAGAGCATAGGAAAGATTAACTATTGGGGGAAGAAATTTGCTAAAAGGAAGAGAAATTTCCCATGATCTTTGAAATCACTCTCTGGAGACTGTAGGTACATGAAGGTCTTTTCTCCTGAACAGAGACCAGATGAGAGATACAGCTACCAGGTGGGAAAATCAGGTCCCCAAAAAGCCCTAGAATGACACTGGGAAGAGCTGATCTTAGGTACAGTACAAACAATGCACGCATGAAAATATTGAATTCATATTATAGACACAGTGCAACAAATGCTCCAAAGATTACCAGGATGAATTTAATGGACAGTTGTGTTATTACATGAGAAGTAAATAAAGGAAGGCCCTAAACAAAGAATTCAATCTAGTCCCACATGAAACAAGAATGACAGGTGGTTAGAACAGATTCTACCAAGGAATGGTAATCTGCAGTCTCTAATTGGAAAAAAATCTCATACTGAAGACAGCAGTACACTGTACTGTTACAAACAGGAGCTCACTAACAGCAGGATATCAATTTAGTGTAACAATATGAATAAACATCTTCAGTGGTATCAAAAATCAATTTTGTAATACAGCCACTGAAAGGGAGAATGTAGGAGCACCTTGTTCAAGCGTGTTCACTTAGGAAAATTAATTTAGCTGTTCCCCATTTATACACATTTCTGTAGACTTATGATATGTGCACTTTACCACAAATACTTGTTTGAAAAATGTGCATTTTCATTTTTATTTTCTTTTTGAAGTTAAAATATTACTATTTAAAGGTCATATTCATTCTTTTCTTCATATATAGATATGAATTAATATCTAGATATTCATATCTAGATAGAAACATTGTAAGAACGTACAATAATAATTTGTGTCCCCATTACTTTTCTACATATCACTTCATGCTTTTTTCTCAATTTTTATTTGAAATAACATTGGTTTATAGCATTATATAGATTTCAGATGAATGTCATTATAATTCATGGTCTGTGTATAATATGTCATGTTTACCACCTAAATCTAGTTTCCACCAGTCACCATACAAATGACCCCCTTTACCCATTTTGCCTCACTCCACCCACTTCCCCTCTGGTAACCACCAATCTGTATCTATATGTTGATTTGTTTTTCTTTCACACATGAGTAAAATTGTACAATAACTTTCTCCATCTGACATTTTATTTAGCATAATACCCTCAAGGTCCATTTATGTAGTCACAAATGTAAAAATTTTATCTTTTATGTGGCTGAGTAGTATTCCATTGTATATCTGCCATATGTATACATGTACATATACATATGTATCCCACATATTTTTTATCCACTCAGCAGTTGAAGGGCACTTAGATTGTTTCTATTCACATGTTGGCTATTGTGGAAAATGCTGCAAAAAACAGGTATGCATATATCTTTCTGAATTGCTGTTTTTGTATTCTTTAGATGAAAACTCAGAAGTAGCATAGATGGACCATGTGGTAGTTCTACTGTTAATTTATTGAGGAACCTCCATACTGTTTGCCTGATGGCACGAGTTTACATTCCCACCAGCAGTGCATCATGCTATTCTTTTCTCCGTATCCTCTCCAACATTTGTTATTTTCTGTATTTCTAGTACACATCATTCTGATGGGCATAAGGTGATATCTTATTTTCATCTTGATTTGCATTTCCTTAATAAATAGTGATGTTAAACATATTTTTATGTGCTTGTTGGCCATGTGTGTACCTTTTTTGAAAATACATATGTTTAGATTCTTTGCTCATTATTTACTTAAGTTGCTTGTTTTTTGTTGTTGAGTTGTATGAGTTATTTTTATATTTTGGATACTAACTCCTTATCAAATGTATGATTTGCAAATTTCTTCTTCTAGTTGGTAGATTGTCCTTTGTTGGTGGTGTCACTTGCTGTGCAGAAGCTTTTTAGTTTGATGTAGTCCCATTTATTTATTTTTGTTTTTGTTTCCCTTGCCTAAGAAAACTTATTTACTTATTTATTGAAGAAAATTATCCCTCAGCTAACATCTCCCACCAATCCTCCTCTTTTTGCTGAGGAAGTCTGGACCTGAGCTAACATCTGTGCCCATCTTGCCCCATTTTATAGGTGGGACGCCTACTACAGCATGGCTTGCCAAGTGGTTCTTATGTCCCCACCCAGGATCCAAACCAGTGAACCACCAGGCAGCCAAGGCAGAATGTGCAAACCTAACTGCAGCACCACCAGGCTGGCCACATGAGAAAATATATTTTAAAAGTACTGCTAAGATCAATGTCAAATTGTGTAGTGCCTGTGGCTTTGTGACAATTAATAAACAAAAGCTCCACTCCAGCAAATCAAGGCTGCTAAGTGAAACCAAAAACTTTCTAGTTTCTGTTTTTATTGCAAAGAGCCAGGACACTGAAAATGATATTCCTACAAATTTAAGTGCTTCAAACATCTTCAGCTGTCTAAGCAGCTTTTTCAATGTCCTCCAAGTTCTCAATGATGCAATTCTAAGGAAATACAGGGACTCTTCCCAATCCTCCATCTCAATTGGCTCAGAATTACTTCTACAGATTGGAGATGAATCTCTGTCTGTCCTAATTGACACCAAAGCCACACTCTTGGCTCAGTCTCACTGTGATAAAGCAGCCCCACCTCAGTGTGCTAAAGTGACTCAAATGATGGGGAGTTCTAACAAACCTCAAAAAGTTCCTGTTTCTGAACATATTCCCATTTGTTTAGGCCCTTTGAGAGTCACACACTCTTTTCTCCTTAGTTCCTCTTCCTCTATTTATTTATTAAGCTAAGACTTCTTGGAAAATTATCCTGCCAGAATTTGTTTCTTTCAAATGGGGGAAATAATTCTATGATTTGACAATAGCCATCAAAACAGCCAACCAGGTAAATTACCCTCTGGCATCTTTTATTTACTTCATCATCTCCATCAGGAACTAAACCTGATTCTGGAAACATTGATAATTTGTCCCTATTGAATCAGCTTCCACCCTCCTTATAGGTAAAGTCTGTAACTAATATTGGCAAAATGTACAGTGCAGCTTTCATCAAGATTCAAATAGATCACTCAACACCTCACCCTAGAATTAATCAATACCCTATAATTAAAGAAGCCTTTCAAGGTATAAAGCCCATAATAGAGGATTGCAAGGCTCAAGGCTTCATTATCCCTTGTATTAGTCCCTGTAATACTCCCAAGTTACCTGTGAGAAAACCCAAGGTTTGAGGGTAAATATCCACCAAGGACCTTTCAGCAATAAACAACATTGTCCACCTCAACACCCTGTCATTTCTAACCCTCATATACTATGAACATCCATTCTAACTGGAGAAAAATTCTTTATAATAATTGATTTATATAGTGCATTCTTAGCATTACAGTTGATGAAGGTAATCAATACCTTTTCCCCTTAAAGTGGGAAAGAAAACAATTCACTTGAACAGTAATGCCTCAGAGTTTTCCTGAGAGTGCTTCTTATTTTTTTTTGCAAATTCTGAAGGCAGATCTGGAGGATATGAAGTCCCCTAGGCATTCTACTCTGTTGCAATGTGTTGGAAACTTGCTTCTCTGCTCCCTTACCAAGGCTTCTCACAGAAAGACAGCATCCACTTGCAAAAGCTTTTAGCCTTAAAGGAACATAAGTTCACTAAAGAGAAATTGCAGCACCCCAAACCAGGTTTGATATTTAGGGCATCTAATATCAGAACAAATGCTGCACCTGTGTCCAGATAGTCTTCATGGTGCCCTAAGTTTCTCCAAACCCAAACTAGGTGCTAACTTAGTAGTTTTATCAAGATGGTTGGTTATTGCCAAATTGGATTAAAAATGTTTATTTTGGCCAAACATCTATGTTTTACTAAAGAATAACAACCTCAACCCAATTTTATGGGAAGTACTAGATGACATAGCATTTAATACCTTAAAGCAGAGTTTGATGAACCCACCTGCCCTTGGACATCCCAATTATCAGGTTCTCTATTTTATTTGAAAAGAAGGGGAATGTTCTTGGGTTATTCACCCAAAAACATGGGACCATCAACTACCCATAGAGTATTATATCTGGCAAGTGGACCCTGTGGCATGGAGACACCTCCCTTGCCTTTGAGCCTATACTGACATTGCTCTTCTTGATTTAGGCCACTGGGAAGATTGTTGTGGGATCTGCTCTAACAATATTTGTACCTCATGCTGTGGAAGCCTACCTGAATCTTCACCACACTCAACATTTTTCAGTTGGCCACTTCACCTCTTATAAAATCCTTTTGTTAATTGCTCTCACATGACTATTTTACATTGTAATAATATTGATCCTGCTACTCATTTCCTCTCTGCTACTGATGAAGTCCCTTGCAACTGCTTAATGCTGACTGATTGTCTAACTCCTTGTGATGATCTGCAGGAAACTCCTTTAGGTAATGCTGACTTCTCATGGTTTACTGACGGCTCTCCTTTAAATGGTGACAGTGGCAAATGTCATTCTAGGTATGCTACTGCAACTCATTTTGATACTGTTGAGACACCAACTTTACCTATGGCTACTTCTCCAAAACAGGTGGAATTATATGTTGCTTTTACACAGGTCTTATCGTAAATAAGTGCAAAAGTGCCAACATTTAGACTGAGAGAAGCTCATGATTTTGGAATATTATGGAGGCAACGTGGCTCCCTTACTTCCATCAGAAACAAAATTAAAAATGAATCCTATGTTCAGGAATTATTTGACGCTATAGTTTTACCTGGTGATTTAGGTATTATTACAATTCTGGGTTATTCTAAACTTGACTTTCTTGAAGCAAAAAGAAACCAGCTTGCTGATATTTCCATAAGGAATGCAACCCTTAACGGAACCAACAACAGACAAACCTCTGTCATGATCCAAAGAGATAGTTTCCCAAATGAAAACCTACAAAAACTGGTTAGAGGAACTCAACAATTGTCCTCAGAAAAGAAAAAAAAATAGTATAAATCCAACAATTGTTAGTTTGATAGTAAGAGAAAGCTTTGGTAAGTCCCTAATGAGCACTCTGAAATTCCCACCACTAACCACCGTACATGCATTGGTCTACTGACAAAATGATAGCATTTGTACAACAAATTGGTGGGAAAATACTAATGAGGCTGGGAAAATATCTACCTCATTTATTTTACTTGTCCAAAACCAAGGGAAGCCTATTTGTACTGCTCTCGGATATTTTAAACTGCCCAGTAGACTATTTAAGGTTCTGCAAATGAATTTCATACTACTTTCCCCATCTCATGGATATAAATATGTTTTAGTCATTGTTTGTATGTTTTCTCAATCAACTGAATCTTTCCCTTGCAGACAGGCCTCTGCCTCTTCTCTGGATCATGTCTTTTTGGAAAAGATTATCCCACTTGGAAAAGTCTTCTGCAATATCCTAGCGATTGAGGAACACATTTTACTGATCAGCTATTTCCAGAAGTTTTATCTTTCACTATTTTGAATATATCATTTCACTGTCTTCTCACCGGTAGACTTTCTGCTGAGGAATCCACTGACAGCCTTAAGAAGGTTTCTCTATAATTCATTTTATTCTCACAGCCACTCAATATTTTTTCTTTGTCATTGATAGTGTTATTATCATGAGTCTTTGAAAAAGTCCTTTTTTGTTAAGAAACATTGGCATTCTATTAGCTTCACGGATTTGTATTTCTAGTTCCTATCCCAGGCTTGGGAAGTTCTCAGCTATTATGTCTTCAAATAAATTCTCAATTCCCTTCTCTCTCTCTTATCCTTCTGGCATATCCATTATCTTTGTGTTATGCTTTCTTATGAAGTTGGATAATTCTCATAGAATTTCTACATTTAAAAAACTGTTAGTTCTCTTACCTCTTCTACCTGCATAATTTCTAAGTTTCTATCATCAAACTCACTAATTCTCTCTTCCATATGGTGTGTCTGTTTCCAAGGCTTTCTAATGCATTATCCATCTCATTTATCAAGTTATTCACCTCCAAAATTTCTATTTGGTTCTTTTTCAGAGTTTTAACCTTTTTAATATAGTATTCATTCTCTTAATTAATTTTATATCTGAGCTCATCAAACTGCCTTTCTGAGTTTATTTTTATTAAATTTTAAGTTTTTTCTGGCTTCAATAGTTTACAACATTGTCAAATTTCAGTTGTACATTAATATTTGCCAAACATCACATAAATGTGCCCCTGCACACTTTGTGCCCATTTTCCCCCACTTCACCCTAGTAATCACTAAATTATTCCCTGTCGTAAGTTTGCTTCTATTCCACATATGAGTGAAATCATATGGTGTTTTTCTTTCTCTGTCTGGCTTATTTTGCTTAACATGATGCCCTCACATCCATCCATGTGGCTGAAAATGGGATGATTATGTCTTTTTTAATGACTGAGTAGTATTCCATTGTATACATACCACATCTTCTTTATCCAATCATTAGTCACGGGCCAGGTGGGTTGTTTCCACATCTTGGCTATTGTGAATAACGCAGCAATGAACATAGTGGTGCATAAGTCCCTTTGTATTGTGGATTTCAGGTTCTTTGAATAAATATCCCGTAGTGGGATAGCTGGGTGATATGGGGATTCTATTTTTAGTTCTTTTTAGAAATCTCCATACTGTTTTCCAAAGTGGCTGCACCAGTTTGCATTCCCATCAGCAGTGGATAAGTGTTCCTTTTTCTCCACAACCTCTCCAAGATTTATTGTTTTTTGTCAGGTGATTACAGCCATTCTAACGGGCATAAGATGATATCTAAGTGTAGTTTTGATTTACATCTCCCTGATGATTAGTGATGTTGAGCATCTTTTCATGTGTTTATTGGCCATCTGTATATCGTTTTTGGAAAAATGTTTGTTCACATCCCTTTCCCGCATTTTGAGTGGGTTATTTTTTTTGTAAGTCATTTGTGTTAGTTCTTTACATGTTATGGGGATTAATCCCTCATCAGATATATCATTTGCAAATATATTCTCTTAGTTGATGGATTGTTTTCTCATTTTCATCTTGATTTCCTTTGCCTTCCAGAAGCTCTTTAGTCTGATAAACTCCCACTTTTTAATTTTTTCTCTTGTATCCCTTGTCTGAGTGGACATGATATTTGTAAAGATCCTTTTAAGGCTGATGTGAAAGAGTCTATTGCCTATATTTTCTTCCACAAGTTTTAAGGTTTCAGGTCTTACTTTCAAGTCTTCGATCCATTTTGAGTCTATTTTTGTGTCCAGTGTAAGATAATGATCTACTATCATTCTTTTGCATGTGGCTGTCCAGTTTTCCCTGAACCATTTATTAAACAGGCTTTCCTTTCTCCATTGCATGTTCTCAGCTCCTTTGTCAAAGCTTAGCTGTCCGTAGATGTGTGGTTTTATTTCTGTGCTTTCAATTCTCTTCCATTGATCTGTGTGCCAGTTTTTGTACAAGTACCATGCCATTTTGATTATATAGCTTTGTAATATGTTTTGAAGTCATGAATTGCGAAGCCATCAGCTTTATTCTTGTCTGTCAGTATTGCTTTGGCTATTCAAGGTCTTTTCTTGTCCCATTTGAATTTTGAGATTCTTTGTTCTAGTTCTGTGAAGAATTTCATTGGCATTCTCATTGGGATTGCATTGAATCTGTAGATTGCCTTAGGTAGTGTGGACATTTTAACTATGTTTATTCTTTCAATCCCTGTACATGGAATCTCTGTCCATTTCTTTATGTCATTCTCGATTTCTTTCAGTAATGTCATACTTTTCCTTGTGTACGTCTTTCAGCTCCTTGCTTAAATTTATTCCTATTAATTTAATTTTTTGTGGTTGTAAATGGGGTTGCACTCTTGAATTCTTGTTCTGTTACTTTGTTACTGTATAAATGACACTGATTTTTTAAAGTTGACTTTGTACCCTGCAAGTTTGCTGTGAGTGTTGATTATTTGTAATAATTTTATGATAGATTCTTTAGGGGCTTCTATATATAAAATCATGTCATCTGCAAAGAGTGAGAGTTTCTCTTTTTCAGTGCCTATTTGATTTCTTTTATTTCTTTTTCCTGCCTAATTGCTCTGGCCAAAACCTCTAGTACTATGTTGAACAAGAATGGTGAGAGTGGGTACCCTTGTCTTCCTCTTGTTCTAAGATGGATGGCTTTCAGTTTTTCCCCATTCAGTAGGATGTTGGCTGTGGGTTGTCAAATATGGCCTTTTCTTTCTATACTCATTTTATTGAGAGTTTTTATCATGAGCAGGTGTTGGATCTTGTCAAATGCTTTCTCTGTGTCTATGGCGATGATCATGTGTTTTTTGTTGCTCCTTTTGTTAATAGGGTGTATCACATTGATTGATTTGCAGATTTTGAACAATCCCCATGTCTCTGGTCTGAATCCAACTTGCTCATGGTGTATTGTCTTTTTAATGTACTGCTGTATTCAGTTTGCCAATATTTTCTTGAGGATTTTTGCATCTATATTGATAAGCAATATTGTCCTGTAATTTTCCTTCTTTGTGTTGTCCTTGTCTGGCTTTTGGATCAGGGTGATATTGGTCATGTAGAATGTGTTAGGAATATTTCCGTCTTTCTCAATTTTTTGGCTTAGTTGGAGAAGAACAGATAATAAGTTGTCTTTGAACATTTGGTAGCATTCTCTAGAGAAGCCATCTGGTCCTGAACTTTTATTTTTGGGAAGGTTTTTGATTATTTTTACAATCTCTTTACTTGTGATCAGTCTATGCAGATTCTCTCTTTCTTCTTCATTCAGTTTTGGGAGGTTATAAGAGTCTAAAATTTAACTATATCTTCTAGATTGTCCAGTTTGTTTCCATATAGTTTTTCATAATATTCTCTTATAATCTTTTGCAATTGTGTGGTATTCCTTGTAATTTCTACTCTTTCATTTCTAGTTTTATTTATTTGAACCTTCTCTCTCTTTTTCTTAGTGAATCTGGCTAAGGGTTTCTCAATTTTGTTTATCCTCTCAAAGAATCTGATCCTTGTTTCATTGATCATTTTCACAGACTTTTTTGTTTCAATTTCGTTTATGTCTGCTTCAATTTTTATTATTTCCCTCCTTCTGGAAAGGTTGGACTTTTTTCTTCTTTTTCTAATTCTGTTAGGAGCAGCTTAAAATTATTTACTTGAGCTTTTTCTGGTTTGTTAACGTGGGGCTGTATTGCTATAAATTTCCCACTTAGGAGCATGTTTGCTGCATCCCATAAGAGATGGCATGGTGAGTTTTCATTCTCATTTGTCTCCAAACATTTTTTGATTTATACCTTTACTTTTTCAACAACCCAATGGTTATTTAGTAACATGTTGTTTAATCTCCACATTTTTGTTACTTCTCCAGCTTTTTTCTTGTAGTTGATTTCTATTTTCACAGCATTATGGTCTGAAAAGTTAGTAGATATGATTTAATCTTCTTAAATTTATTGAGGTTTGCCTTGTTTCCAAATATATAATCTTTCCTTGATAATGCTCCACGTGCACCTGAGAAGAATATATATTCTGCTCTTTTTGGATGGACTGCTCTCTATACATCTATTAAGTTCATCTGGTCTAGTTTTTCATTGAAGTCCACTATCTCCTTGTTGACCTTTTGTCTGGATGATCTATCCATTGATGTAAGTGGGTTGTTGAGGTTCCCTACTATTACTGCGTTGTTGTTGATGTCTCCTTTTAAATTTGTCAATAGTCGCTTTATGTAATTGGTGCTCCTGTGTTGGGTGCATACATTTTTATAGGTGTTATGTCTTCTTGGTGGAGAGTCCCTTTTATCATTATATACTGTCCCTCTATGTCTCTCTTTACCTGTTTCACCTTGAAGTCTACTTTGTCTGATATAAGGATGACAACACCTGCTTTCTTTAGTTTGCCATTAGCTTGGACTATTGTCCTCCACCCCTTCACTCTGAGCCTATATATGTCTCTAGAGCTGAGATGTGTTTCCTGGAGGCAGCATATTGTTGGCTCTTGTTCTTTAATCCATCCTGCCACTCTGTGTCTTTTGATTGGATAATTCAATCCATTTACATTTAGAGTGATTATTGATACATGAGGGCCTAATATTGCCATGTTATCACACTTTTCCTGATTCTTCTGTATTTCCTTTGTTTCTTGTCCAATGTATTTTGGACTACGAATTTGATTAGGTAGTTTTCTCTCTTGGTTTTCTTTGTTTTCTCCTTGCTTATTGTAAATGTCCCTATTCTAATTATTTGTTTAGTGGTTATACTTATGTTCATATAAAAAATCTTGCAGGTGAGATAGTCCATTTTCTGATAGCCTCTTATTTTCTTAGGCTATATTGATCCCATTCCTTTCTTCTTCCCCTTCTAAGTTGCCTTCATCATATCTTTCTCCGTCTTGTGTTGTGAGGTTGTGGTTAAAATTATGAGATTATTTTTGTTTTCATACTTTCCTTTTCTTTATCCTAGATGTTAAAGTTAAGTGTTTATCAACATGATTTTACAGAGAGTTTCCATTTTCTTATTTTTGCCTACCTATTCAACTCCTTGCTCAGGGCTTTGTAGCCTCTTTCCTATTATTTTTTTCAGGTATGAGGGCCTTCTTGAGGACTTCTTGTAGGGGGTGTCTGGTGTCAATTAACTCCTTTAGCTTTTGTTTATCTGGGAAAGTTTTATATCCCTGTCATAGCTGAAGGATGTTTTTGCTGGATAGAGTATTCTTGGCTGAAAGGTTTTTGTCTTTCAGGGTTTTGAATATATCATTCCACTCCCTTAGCCTATAAGGTTTCTGCTGAGAAATTCACTGAAAGCCCAATAGGGGTTTGTTTGTATCTTATTTTATTCTGCTTTGCTGCCTTCAGTATATTTTCTTTGCCTTTGTATGTTGCCAGTTTCACACTTATAGGCCTTGGAGTGGATATTTTTACATTGATAAAGTTATGAGATCTGGAGGCCTCTTTCAGATGGATTTCCAGCTCCTTCCCAAGGTTTAGGAAATTCTCAGCTATTATTTCTTTGAACAAGCTTTTTGCTCCATTCTCCTTCTCTTTCCGCTGTTAAAGGCCTATAATCCTTATGCTGCATTTCCTGATTGAGTCAGATATTTCTCTGAGTGCTTCATCATTTCTTTTTAGTCTTAGTTCTCTGTTTTCCTCGCTCTGAAATATTTCTATAGTTCTATCCTCTAACTGGCTGATTCTCTCCTCCATATTGTCAGTTCTGTTGTTTAGGGAATCCAGATTTTTCTTTATTCCATCCATTGTGGTTTTCATCTCCAACAATTCTGATTGGTTGTTCTTTATAGTTACAATCTCTTTTGTCAAGAAGCTCCTGAATTTCTTAATTTGTCTTTTTGTATTTTCTTGTAACTCAAATTCCTTTATGATACCTGTTTTGAATTCTTTGTTATTTTGGTTATGGATTTCTGTTCCTTCAGGGTTGATTTCTGCATACTTGTCACTTTATTTTTCGTCTGGATATTTAATATACCTACTCGTACTTCTTGATGGAGTAGATTTTTGCTTCCTCATGGTGCTCTTATGTGGTCACAGCTGCCAAATATTGCCACTGGGTGGGGATCATGTGCTGTGTATTCTGGGCCTGACATGAATAGGGGCACCCCAGCTCCAGCCACTGACTGCTTTTCTCTCTGAGTGATTGATTGAAGGCAGATCTGGAGCACCAGGCAAAGCAGAGGAGTACTCCCCTTCTCCAGTGCTTCCACCAGCTCCCACTTGTCTCTCTGTATGGATCTCTGGGTGATTGCAGGACTGTGCACTTTCCTTTTCCCCAGCTGCTGCTCCCTCACTCACCACTCGGTGCACCAGGAAATAGTATGGCTGGGGTGCCAGGTGGGCATGGTGTATCTCTCCTCACCTGCATGCTTTCCCCCTTGCCTCCGCCACACTCTCCACACAGGCTGCAAACAATTCTGGGGCTGCACACTTTCCCTGCTGCCACCACCAATCTCTCTATGCCTTGCTCCAGGTGATCCTGAGCCTGCAAACTTTCCCCACTGCTACTACCATGGTCACCGCACTGTCCTCCAGACAATTCTGGGGCTGGAGTGTGGGACAGGGATGGGGCAAGCTTTTCACTTGCACACTTCCCATCACCCTAACTCCTCTCTCTCCTTAGAACTCTTGTGGGTCAGCTTCCACTTCCTCTGGAGGCTCCAGCCCCACCATCCCCTTCAGGCATGTCCCTGCATGGGTCTCTCAGGCATCTGTTGTGATGAGTCTATTCCTCTGTTGGTATATGAATGTCCTTTGGTTGTATCTTCGAGGGGAGGAGCCAAGGGAAGAGCTCACTCTGCCATGATGCTGATGTCACTCTCCTGTCTGAGTTTTCATATAGCTCAAGTTCCCTTATGACAGATATTTGAATTATCAGTTAGATTACAGTCTTCCGCGACTTTATGTTTGTTTTTTGGAGAGTTGCTATTTTGTTTTTGTGATATTACATTATCATAGCTTTTCAGTGTGCGTGATGGGTTACTCCTCTGCTGGTGCATTAGTTATATCACCACTTTTCTTGTTTAGGTACAACTTTGATTGCCTTCATTCTAACTGTTCAACTTCTTGGTGATTAGTAGTCATCTCTTTGTTTTTCAGTAGGTGGTGCTATAGCACCAATTCCTGGTTTCTCTTACCTAGGCTATCTTTGGCTATATTTAGTGTCAGCAATTTCTACCCTACACCACCTGTAATTAGATGTGTTAATGGTAACCTCATCATTGCTGGTTGTGTCTCCTGGAGTCACTGATGCCTTGTTGCCACTGGTGTCACTGCAGTTGATAACTTCTCCAGAGACACTGGGTTATGGTACAACTTTGCTGCACGTGACGTCACCAGGGTTGCAAGAAACACTGTCATGCTGTGGAAGGCAGAGTGTGGAAAGAGATCTGTGTTCATGGTGTGCCACCTCTCTTGTTGCCCAGTTCCCAGTGGCCATAGAAGCTGGTACACTCAAGAAGGCAAATTTGTGTGTTCACTTCCACTGATTCACAACCAGGGTTGTGATTGTGGGCCTCTGCCTTTGCTGTTGCCTGTTTCCATTTGGCCACAGACACTGTGTCAAGTGAGAGACAAGAGTCATGTGTGTTCCACTGCTGCTTCTGATGTGCTCTGAGCCATGGCATGGGGTTCAGGATCTTGGGACTCCACTCTCATTGTTGCTACATTTCCTGTGGTTGCAGGTGCCACTTAGGTCAGTAGGCTGGAGTCATGAACAGGCCTCTAGTGCTTTTACTGGCTCCCCTGGGCTGAGGGCACTGGCTTAGCCACCATAGCTGGGAGGCCAGGATTGTGGGTACTGCCTCCTCTATTCACTTGGTTTGACACTTCTTTGTGTTCTAATTCTCCCACCTTTATATTTACTGATTTGTGGATCTCTCTAGAGTTCTGGTGCTTAGGGACTGTAGGCTTTGTTGAGTTATGCATGTTTTACTTGTTGCAGATTGAATAACTGAGAAAAAGGGAATGTTTCAATGCTGCCATAATGATGACATCACTTTTCAATTTAATTTTTATTGATATACAACATTCTGTAAATTTGAGATGTACAACATGTTGATTTGACACATCTTTATCTAGCAGTATGACTTCCACTGTCTGTTAGCTAACACCTCCATCACATTACCTAATTGTCATTTCATATTTATGGTGAGAACTATTAAAATGTAGTCTACTAGCAATTTTGAAATGTATAACAGAAAATTGTTGACTATAATCACTATGCTGTACATTAGAGATCTAGGAATTATTTATTAATTACAAGTTTGTACCCTTAAACAATATGGCTTTAATTCCTCCATTTCCAAGCCACTAGTAACTTACTATTCTACTCCGTCTTTCTGAGTTCTGCTTTTTTTAGATTCCACATATAAGTAATATTATACAGTGTTTGTCTTTCTTTGCATGACATTTCATTTAGCCTAATGCCCTCAAGGTCCATCCATATTGTCAAAAATGGAAGTATTTACTTCTTTTCCCAGGGCTAAGTAATATCCCAACGAATATATATAATTTTACACATTATTTATCCATCTGCTGAAGCACACTTAGGTTGTTTCTGTAACTTGGCTATTGTGAATAATGCTGCAACAGTAATGGAAGTGCAGATATCTCTTCAACATTGTTTTTATTTTTTGGATATATACCCCGAAGTTCAACTACTGGACCATAGAGTAGTTCTATTTTTAATTTTTTGAGAAACCTCCATACAGTTTTCAATAGCAACTGAACCAATTTATACTCTCTCCAACATTGTATGAGGGTTCCATTTTTTCTTTTATCTCATTAGCTGCAGAAATGGCACCTATTGCAGAAACTTGATAAATTCCCCCAACCACTTATAATAAAAATTCTCAACAAAGTGGGTATAGAGGGAATGTACCTCAACACAATAAAGGACATATATGACAAGTTTACAGGTAACAATACATTTAATGGTGAAAAGCTGAAAGCTTTTCATTATAAGGTCAAGAACAAGACAAGTATGCCAATTCTCATCACTTTTATTCAACATAGCACTGGATGTCCTTGCCAGGATGATTAGGCAAAAAGAGAAAAGGAAAGAAAGAAATGGCATCTAAATTTATTAGTTAAAACAAATATAGTATTTAGTAAACCTTCAGGGGACAAAAACAGTATACAAAAACCTGTTGTGTTTCTATGCACTTACAACAAACCATCAGAGGGAGGAATTAAGAAAATCATCCCATTTATAATTGCATGGGAAGAATAAAATACCTAGAAGTAAATTTAACCAAGGTGACAGTCCTGCACCTAGAAACTATAAGACATTGGTGAAAAAATTGAAGAAGTCACAAATAAGTGAAAATATAGTCTATGTTCATGGATTGGAAAAAATAAACTTGTTAAATCATCCATATTACCCATAGGAATCTACAGATTCAATGGAATATCTATTGCAATTTCAATGGCGATTTGTCACAGAAATATAACAAGCAATCCTAAAATTTCTATGGCACCACAAGATATCCAAAATTTCCAAAGCAATTTTGAGAAAGAAAAACATGATGGGAGGTATCATGCTTCATTATTTCAAACTATATTATATTTCAAACCATATATTACAAAGTTAGAGTAATCAAAACAGTGTTGTGTTGGCATAAAAGGAGAGTCATAGATCAATGGAACAAAATTGGGAGCCCAGAAATAAATCTACGTCTATTTAATCAATTAATTTATGACACAGGAGAAAAAATTATACAATGGAAAGAGGACAATCTCTTTAATAAGTTGTATTGGGAAAACGACAACCACATGCAAAAAAGTGAAATTAGACTTCAGTTTTATAACATGCATAAAAACTAACTCAAAATGAATTAAAGTTTTGAATGTAATACCCAAAACCATGAAACTCCTAGAAGAAAACAAAGGCAGTAAACTCGTTGACATCAGTCTTGGCAATGACTTTTTGGATCTGTCTCCAAAAGCAAAGGCAACAAAAGCAAAAATAAACAAATGAGCCTACATCAAATAGTAAAATCTTCTGGGGTCTGCACCATGGCATAGTGGTTAAGTTTGTTGTGCTCTGCTTTAGTGGCCCAGGTTCACAGCTTTGGATCCCAGGCACAGAGCCACACCACTCAGCAGTCATGCTTGGGTGGCGACACACATACAAAATAGAGGAAAACTGGCACAGATGTAGCTCAGGGTTAATCTTTCTCAGGCAGGAGAAGAGGAAGATTGGAAACAGATGTTAGGTCAAGGCAAACTTTCGTCACTGAAAAAAGAAAAAAAAAACTTCTACAAAGTAAAGGCAACCATCAACAAATGGTCAGGTGACCTACTGAATGGGAGAGAAAATTTTGGAAATTGTATATCCAAGAAAGAGTTAATATTCAAAATATATAAAGGAATCATAAAACTCAATAACAAAATAAAACAAATATAATTTAAAAAACTGGACAGATTTCCTAATAAACATTTTTCCAAAGAAGACATACAAATGACCAACAGATACATGAAAGGTATAACAATCGTAACACTTGAATGGCACATGAAGATTATATATATGGTTAAGTCTGTGTTTGGCTTATGTATTATATTCCCATACTATTCAGCATTTTACTATTTTAATTATTGTGGCACACAAAAGACAGCCACACAATCTCAGTGGCATAAAACAATAAGCATTTATTTCACACAATTATATAGTTTGATTGGCTAGCTTGTGAGACCTTGTTGGTTCCACATGTCTCTTACTCTTCGTAAGCAAGCTGAATGGACAGCGAAAACTTATATCATGTTCATCTCATGGTGGAATTTCAACCTTTCAAGGAGAAACCTCTTGCAGAAAAGACTTGGAGTGCCTTTCATCCAGAGTCTATTAGCCAAGTCCCATGGCCAGGGCCAGAGTCAAGGGATCAATAAAACATATCCCTCCCATGTATATGGCATAGCTCTGTGTTCATGGGGGGGTTAATAATTGTGGACTAATAATCTAATCTATACAAGTTGCACTTACTTATTCAACAAATATTATACAGGCAACAACTATTTGTCAGAAATAAAGGTGGGCTTTCAAAATATATAAATTAAAGAATAAAGAGATGGAAACACACCCAACAGATGGTCCACTATATGTGAAGGAAAAGCAAAAGAAGAGTAGAGTAGGAGCATAAGACAGTAACTTGTTTACATTGAAGGAACATAGATGAATTCTCTGTCACATTGACATTTAAGTACAGACCTGAAGAAATTGAGGGAAATAGCTATGAATATTTTTAGTAGTAATGTGTTCAAAGGAAATGAACTGGATTAAGGTTCTGAAGTAGGAGCCTAGTTAGAATGTGCAAAGAACAAAAATTATAAAAATATTGCAGAATACAATGAAATTAAAACTGATTCTAAAGTTTATGTGGAGAGGTAAAAGATCCAGAATAGCCAACACAATGCTGGAGAAGAACAAAGTTGAACTGATACTACTTACCTTTAAGATTTCATACAGTAATGAAGCTAGAGTAATTGAGACAGTGTGGTGTTAGCAAAAGAATAGATATATAAATGAAACAGAACAGAAAGCCAAGAAATAGACCACCACATGAATATACTGAAGTGATCTGTGACAAAGTAACAAAGGAACAAGGGAAAGTGAATGTGGCAAAGATGGTCTTTTCAAAAAATGGTGCTGGAACAAGTGGATATTTACATGCAAAAAATGAATCTAGACACAGATCTTACACACTTAACAAAAACTAAATAAAAATGGATTATGGACTTGAATGTGAACCTTAAAACTATAAAACTGAATATTAGGAAAAAGCTACAATGCTTTGGGTATGGTATTGACTTTTTAAATGTAACACTAAAGGCATGGTCCACACAAGAAATAATGAATAAGATGGACTTCATTAACATTGAAAAATTTTGCTTTGTGAAAGACCATGTTGAGAGAATATGAAGACAAGTCACAGACTGAGAAAAAATATTTGCAAAAGATACATCTGCTATCCAAAATATGTAAAGAATCTTAAAATCAACTCGAAGAAAAAGACAAATTTACCTAAAAATGTGCTAAAGACTTTAACAGACACCCACCAAAGAAGATATACGTATGTTTTAGTTGTTATTCATTAAAGAAATTGAGGCATTTGTTCCTAGATTCTGCTGATTTCATATCAGTGCTGTCATGGAACATGATGCATCGTTCCCTGTATTGCTTGCAAATTATTCCAAATAGTATTTGAAGAAAACCACACTCGTGCATTTACTGTTAGATGTAAAAATACACTATAAAATGCTGCTCTGAATAAAACAGTATGACTCCTATATAACAAAGAAACACACAGAACACTGTCTCAGAATGCAGAGTCCTGAAATTGAGATATGTAAATTTAGTATAACAGAAAGAATTGTTACCAAATATTGTTGATAAAAGTGTATTACTGACAAACATAATCTGGGCAACCGTAGAGCATATTTTGAATAAAACAAAAAACCATATTCTACAACTCACACCAAATTCCTAAATTAATCCCAAATCTGTGCAAGGTCAAAATTTGAAATAAAATTATGTAAATACTTAAAAAAATCCACACAGGTTATTTTTGCTCTATTATTTTCTGGAAGAGGGAGGATGGTTGCCTTTTTTCAACATGATACAAAACAGAAGCCATACAAAATCTAAAGTATTTTCATAATTTGAGAAATAATAAACTTTCTAAGACAACTGGAAGCATAATCAATATTAAAAGATATGACAGGGAATATATGCTTAAAATATATAGCAAGAATGTGTATTTATAGTACATATAGAATTCAAATCAGCACAAAATTGTTAATATAGGAAAATATATGTAAAGAAACCCAAGAGGAAGCACAAAGAACTAATAAATTTGTGATGTCATTTAATTTCACCAAAAAATTAAAATAAATTTAAATGACTCTGAAATATTACCTTTGTCCCAAATGGTTTGGCAAATATGGGAAGATTTAAAAATACTTATAGCAACGATCCAAGGAGAAGCTAATATTCTGAAGTAATAGTAGAATGTTGATTCTGAAGCTCTATGATGATTTTAAATTTTGGAATATTAAATATTTACATATCTGATGGTGCAAATCAAAGCTCAGAATTTATAAACTCAAAACATACATTCCTCAATAGATTTTGCTCAATAAATTTCGTAGCAGTGACTTTTAAAGCAAAAAGTAAACAGTGGAAAGAATTCTGATGACATTTTATATGTTTATATAGGCATATATATGTATAGATTAAAGATTAGAAGACAATATTTTGTTGAGAATGAAGAACATATACTTTTATTAACCTACAAAAATATCTTTAAAATACATCTAGATAAGAATAAATGAAAGGAGATTTCTCTTTCCAGCTAATTCATTAGTGAGTCAGTATATTGACCATAATAACAAATAAAAAGAATCTCTAAAAAAATTAAGTTCTTTTAATCATGATTTAAATGAGCGAAATAGAAATAAATGAATTATATTGTTATATTATTTTAATGTATATTCTCCATCACATTAACGTCCATAAACACAAAGTTTCTGACTTTCTCTTAATTTCCTTATTTCCAAAGTGAAAGCAACTGTAGCCTTTTTCATATATTGAACTATTAATTTTGATTTATGATAAGGTTCTTTTCTTGAATTTTATTTTCTTATATTTTGCAAAAGGTTGTGTAAACAGTTTGGTGGCAGAATTGGCAGATATGACATAAACTCAATCAAATACAGCATTTTTCCAAAATTCTTACTTGAGTCACTACATTATTTTAATGACTATTGATTCAGCAGTTCATATATAAAAAACATAGCATTAGGAGTAACTAAGTGGGCATATAGAGAGTAAAATAATTATAGTTCATGTGATTGAAATAGATGGTGTGGCCTTGTGATTATTTGGACTGAACTCTGGAAATGAGTAAAAAATGGTCCCTGATTTTATCTAATAATTTCTTATCATCTCTACAAATAGCAGAAGTCATTAACAGAGAAAATCATTTTATATGATTGTCATAGAAGTTGATAAAGCATACCCAGTTGCCAGCATCCTGTACAGACTATACAATGGACAGCCCGACTTCCTGCACAATGCACAGAGATATTTGAATTCCCATCTCAGGAAACACATCTTTAGATAATAACTCACATTAGTTTTTAATTGTACTGGTTACTGTTTATGTGCAGGACTTTGGGTTTGTGATTTACTCTTAGCATGCTTTTTTTAGATTTCCACTTTCAACTATGTATTTCTTATAATCTCATGTTCATTGAACTCTGCTTTTGACTTGTCATCAAAGCACTCCCAAAATATATATTTTTCAGAAGTCTTACAATCCTTCAATATCAATGTAGGCTTTTGGATCTATATTTCTATATCCCCAGTAGAGAAAAAAGGCTTTTACCCTTACCAGCTAGTGTTTGTGCTTTCATATACTAACTTGGAAATTCATAAATCTATGAACTCGTTCTTCTTCTCCTTCTCCTTCTCCTCCTCCTCCTCCTTCTTCTTCTCCCCAAATCCCCCCAGTACATAGTTCTATATTCTAGCTGTGGGTCCTTCTGGTTGTGCTATGTGGGATGCCACCTCAGCATGGCTTGATGAGTGCTTCCATATCCAAACCCAGGATCTGAACTGCCAAAACCCTGGGCCATGGAAGGGTAGCACATGAACTTAACCACTTGGCCATGGGGCCAGCCCCAAATCTACGAATTCTGACTTCTAGATTTTCATGTTATCCTCAGATCTGTTCAGCCGGGGAATGATTTTCTTTTTCAGGAAAAATAATGTCTTAATATTCAGGCATTTACTGCCTCATTATTTCATGATTCTTCTTGGCCCATGTCAGGTATTATTGTAAATTTAAAAAGGTGGCTTTAAAAATGTACAGCATAACCTATGCAAATATAAAACACGCTGGTAAAGGTATGCATATAGTCAGAGTCAGAATACCCTAAAATTGTAAATTGGTGATGTGTTAAGAAGGTAAATCCAGTTACAAAAGTTAAAGGATGAAAGTATTAAAAATAGTTAAATCTACAGCAATTTGTTAATGGATATCAAATACAAAAAGATGTAAATGTTGACCTCAGAAATACAAAAGCAGGAGTAAAATGGTAAAGTTTTGTAAGCAATTGGAATTTAATGTATCTGCATAAAATAGTCTGTTACATATTAAAGATGTTTAATGTAAACATCATGGTAACTACAAAGCAAAAATCTACAGTAGACTCCAGAAAAAATAAAGAGAAAGAAATCAAAGCAAGCCCCGATGGAAAATAATTATTTCACAAATGTAGACAGCAAAAGAAGAGAAAGAAACACATGAACTACAAAATAGCCAGAAAAAAACAAGAAGATGGCATTAGTAAGTCCTTACCTATCGATATTACTTTAAATGTAAATGGACTAAATTGTCTTATCAAAAGACATAGAGTGGCTAGATGGATGCAAAAACCAAGACTCAATTGTATGTTGCCTACAAGAAAATCACTTCAGTTTTAAAGACACATACAGCATCAAAATGAAAGGATGAATAAAGATATTCATGTATCTGGAGACCAAAAGAGAGCAGGACTAACTATACTTATATCAGACAAAATAGACTTTAAGCCAAAATGAGTAACAAGAGATAAAGATGATACAATGATAATGTCTTATAATGATAAGAAGTTTACTTTCTGAGGATGATATAACAATTATAAATATACATGTACCCAGAGTACGAGCACCTAAACATACTAAACAAATACAAAAGAAAAAGAAAAAAAAAAACTAAAGGGAGAAATAGACAATACAGTAATGGTAGTGGGTTTCAATATCCCATGATCAAAAATGCATATATCATCCAGAAAGAAAATCAACAAGAAAATGTTGGAATGAACCATACTTTAGACAAAATGGACCTAAATGATTTATATAGGAGATTCAATTCAACAGGTGAAGAAACACATTTTCCTCAAGAACACATGGAACATTATTCAGGATACATCATATGAAACAAGTCCTAAATTGAAGAAGATTAAAATCATATCAAACATCTTTTCTTTTCAATGGCATGAAGCTAGAGATCAATAACAGAAGTAAAGTTGGAATTTTCATAGATATGCGGAAATTAAACAACACAATAGTGAACAACAAATGAATGAAAGAAGAAATTCAAAGGGAAATAAAAAAATGAAACAAACAAAAATGGAAGCAAAAGTATCAAAATCTATAAGAAGTTACAAAGGCAGTTCTAAGAGGGAAATTTTTCAGCAGTAAATGTCTGCATTAAGAAAAAAAGAAAGATATCAAATATAAAGCTAACTTTACATCTCAAGAAACCAGAAAGATAAGAGTAAACTAAGCCCCAAATTAGCAGAAGGAAGAACATAAGAAGATTAGAGTGAAAATAAATGAAATATAGAGTAGAAAGATATTTTTAAAAATCCATGAAACTAAGAGCTCTTTTTTGAAAAGATAAACAAAATTGACAAATCATTAGCTAGACTAAGAATAAAAGAGATAAGATTGAAATAAATGAAATCAGAAATAAAAGAAGAGATTGTATAATTGATACCACAGAAATGCAAAGAATCGTAAAAGACTACTATGAATAATTATACGAGAACAAATTGGGTAACTTAGAGAAATGGGTACATTTCCACAATCGTAGAACCTACTAAGAATGAATCGAGAAGAAAGAAAATTTTAACAGAAAAATAAAAAATAAGAAGACTGAATCAGTAATCAAAAACTTCCCAACAAAGAAAAGCACAGAACTAGTTAGTTTTGCTGGTGAACTCTATTAACATTTACAGGCGAAATAAGACCAATCTTTCTAAACTCCTCTAAGAAACTGAATCGAAGGGAGCACTTTCAAACTCATGCTACCAGACCAGCATTAGGCTGATATCAAAGCCAGATAAGGATACTACCAGAGAAGAAGACTAAAGACCAACATCCCTGATGGATATAGATGCAAAAATTCTCAACAAAATACTAGCAACCTGAAGTCACTAGCATATTTAAAAGGTCATACACCACGGTGAAGTGGGATTTATCCATGAGATGCAATGAGGGTTCAACATACTCAGATCAATATATATGATTCACAACATTAATAGAATGAAAGATAAAATCATATGAGTATCACAACAGATGCAGAAACAGCATTTGATAAAATAAAATATCCTTTCATTATAAAAACTGTCAACACCTTGGGTAGAGAAGAAACTTAATAAAGGCCTTATATGATATCCCGCAAATAACTTTATACTCAGGGGTGACATATCTTCCTCCGAATCAGGAATAAAGCAAGGATGTTCACTCTTAGTCAATATAACACTGGATGTCATAGCCAGGGCAAAGAACAAAAAGAAAACATCCAAATTGGAAAGCAAGTAGTAAATGTGTCTCTGTTTGAAGATGATATGACCTTATACAGAGAAAATCCTAAAGAGCTCACCAAAAACTTGTTATAACTAATCCAAACGTTCAGTAAAGTAGCCAGATAGAAACCAACATACACAAAGAGGTTGTGTTTGCATACACTAACAACAAAACATATAAAGAAAAATAAAGGAAACAATACCATTCATGATAGCATCAAAAACAATGAAATCTTTTGTAATATATTTAATCACGGAGTGAAAAATCTGTACACAAAAACTACAATATTTTGATGAAAAAATTGAAAAAAGACACAAACAATTGGAAAGGTATCCAATGTTCATGGAATGGAAGAATTACTATTATTAAATGGCAATCCTGACCGTAGCCATCTACAGATTCAATGCAATTTCTTAAAATTTCAGTGGTGCTTTTTACAGAAATAGATGAAATAATAGTAAAATTTGTATAGAGCCACAAAAGACTGCAAATAGCCAAAGCAATCCTGAAAAAGAAGAAAAGTAGAGACATTATACTTTCCGATTTCAACCTATTTTATAAAGCTGTGCTCATCAAAACAATATTGCACTGGCAAAAATATATACACATAGACCAATTGAACAGAACATCAACAGTCCAGAAATAAACTCTCACAGATGTGGACAAATAATAATTGTCAAGTTTCAAAGAATGCTCAATGGAGAAAGGAGTTTCTTTTCAATAAATGGTGCTGAGGAAACTGGATAGCTCGATATGGAGGAATGAAAGTGGACTCCTATTTTATTCCAGACACAAAAATTAACTCCATATGAATTGATGATTTAAACATAACAAGTGAAACTGTCAAACTCCAAGAAGAAAACATCACAAAAAAGCTCTTTTATATTTGCTGGTATTTCCTGGATATGACATCAAAAACAAAAGCAAAACATAAATGTTTGACTACATGAAACTAAAAAGATTATTCAGAGCAAAAAAAAAAATCAGTAAAATGTTAAAGCAACCTACACAAGGGGAGAATGTATTTGCAAATTATATATAATGGATAAGTGGTTAATATTCAAAATATATAAAGAACTCATACAACTCAATAGCAAACAATCTGATTAGAAAATCAGTAGAGGCACTGAATAGATGTTTTTCCACAATGACATACAAATGACCACCAGGTACATGAAAACGTGCTTAACAACACTAATCATTAGAGAAATGAAAGACAAAACCACAATAGGGTATCACCTCACATCTGTGAGAATGGCTATCATCAAAAAGACGTGTGTTTAGAAGTGCTGGCAAGAATGTGGAAAACAGAGAACCCTTGTGCTGTGTTGGTGGACATACCAACAGCACACACAAACAGAACTATATTATGATCCAGAAATCTCACTTTTGGGCTTATGACCAAAAATAAATGAAAACAATATCCCAAGGAGATATTTGCCCTCCCATGTTCATTGGAACATTATTTACAATAGGCAAGATATAGCAACAACCTACCGTCTGTCAACAAAAGAATGAATACAGAAGAAATGGTGTATATATATATGACAGATATCATATATGTAGAGGATATCATTATGCCATGAGAAAGAAGGACATGCAGCCATTTGGGACAACTTGCATGAAACTTGAAGACATTACGCTAGGTGAAATAAATCAGACAGAGAAAGACAAATGCTGTATATCACATATATGTGGAATCTAAAAAAGCTAAATTCAAAGAAACAAAAAATAGGATGTTAGTTACCCAGGAATGGAGAGGAGGGGAAATGGGGAGATGTTGGTCTAAGGGTAAAACTTCCAGTTATAAGATGAATAAGTTCTGGGGACCTATTGAACAGCATGAGGATGATACCTAGTTGTACTGGACTATTTACTCAAAAGTTGCTAAGTAAGTAGATCTTAACTATTCTCACCACAAAAAAGAAATGGTAATTACGTGATGTGATGGAGGTGTTAGCTAACACTATGTTGGTAATCATTTTCCAATATATAAATGTATCAAATCAACATGTCCTGCATGTTAAACTTGCACAATGTTATATGTAAATTTTATTTCAATAAATCTGAAAAAATACAGAATTTGTTGCATCTAATACAATTATTAGTATTTTCAGTCATTTCAAACTTCTAGCAATACTTTGATATATTATTATGTTAGCAAATTGTCTCCTCTTTCTCTACTGAAATATGACTGTTTAGCCCACCAGGGCTGGGAGAGGATTACATGGAAGGAGTCAAGTAAGAACATTCCAAACTTTCATGCTTTATTAATATTTAAAATCCACACTTCTACAGACAGCTAATCTTCAACAAAGGAGCTGAGAACATACAATGGAGAAACGAAAGTCTGTTCAACAAATGGTGTTGGGAAAACTGGATGGCCACAAGTAAAAGAAGGAAAATAGATCGTTATCTTATGCCATTCACAAAAATAAACTAAAAATGGATAAAAACTTAAAGCTAAGACCTGAATCCATAAGGCTTCAAGAAGAAAATATAGGCAGTATACTCTGACATTAGCCGTAAAAGGATCTTTTTGGATACCATGTCTCCTCGGACAAGGGATTCAATAGAAAGAATAAACAAGTGGGACTTTGTCAAACTAAACAACATCTACAAGACAAAGGAATGCAGGATTGAAATGAAAAGACAGCCCATCAATTGGGAAAAAATATCTGCAAATCATATATCCGACAAAGGGTTAATCTCCATAATATACAAAGAACTCACACAATTCAACAACAAAATTCAAAAACTGGACAGGGGATATGAACAGACATTTATTTAAAGAAGATTTGCAGATGGCCAAGAGGCACAGGAAAAGATGATCATCATCAGGAAATGCAAATCAAAACTATGCTAAGATATCACCTTACACCTATTAGAATGGTTATACTAACCAAGATAAAAACTAACAAGTGTTGCAGAGGTTGTGGAGGAAAAAGTATTCCTCATACACTGCAGGTGGGAATTCAAACTGGTGCAACCACTATGGAAAACAGTATGGAGATTCCTCAAAAAATTAAAAATAGAAATAGGATATGACCCAGCCATCCCACTACTGGGTATTTATCCAAAGAACATGAAATCAACAATTCAAACAGACTTCTGTGCCCCTATGTTCACTGCAGCATTACTCACTATAGCCAAGATGTGGAAGAAACGTTAAGTGTCTATTCACTGATGACTGGATAAAGATGTGGTACATAGACACAATGGAATACTACTAAGCCATAAAAAATGATAAAATCACCCCATTCACAACAACGTGGATGAAGTCTAAGGGTATTATGTTAAGTGAAATAAGCCAGATAGATAAAGACAAACTCTGTATGATTCTACTTATATGTGGAAGATAAACAAACACACAAAGAGAATAGATTAGTCACTACCAGGGGGAAGGTGAGTTGGGGGGTGGGCACAAAGGGTGAAATGGTGCACCTATACGATGACTGACATATAATAACGTACAATTGAAATTTCACAATGTTGTAAATTATCATAACCTCAATAAACATGTAAAAACTTGCTTATTATATGTTACATCATCAACATTAAAAAGTACAATTAGAAAAAATCTAATAACCTTTTCAGAGTTCTTAATATATATTACCAAATTGTTCTTTTAATTTTTGTACCATATTTCATGCCCACCTACATTGTATTATCAAGTTAAATTTACCAAAATTTTGCTGCAATGTATGCTTATTGTTTTATTCTTTTCAGTTGGAAAAGACAAAATAGTGACCTTTTGCTCTTTAAAATTTTATCTAATACCTTCATATTTGCTGTAACATTTTATGATATTCAATATAAAGCATTTTGTTAACTTGATCTAATACAATTAATTTGAACATCTATTTCAATAAATGTGGTTTTCTAGATTTGCTACTGATAAAATCATTTAAAATATTTTTTATGGCTGGCCCTGTGGCCTCGTGGTTAGGTTTGGTGGCCCAGGTTCAGCTCCAGGTGCAGACCTACACCACTTTCAGCAGCCACCCTGTGGTGGTGACCCACACAAAATAGAGGAAGATTGGCACAGATGTTAGCGCAGGGTGAATCTTCCTCAAAAAAAATTTAAAAAATAAATAAACTATATCTTAATAGAAACACATTTGAATCTCTGCAATAATTTTTAGAATAAATTGCTAAAAGATTTTGTAAAACTTAAAAGTTAAAACCAATATGCAGAGATGAACAAGACACAATTTTCAGGATATTCTTATCAAATATTATGTACTTGCTTCTAGCAAAAGATAAGTACCTTTATTTAACCACACCTAGTATATACAGGTGCATACATATTATTTTTTCATTTCAGTTACAAAGATTTCAAAAGCAACTATTCAATGAATAATCAATATTTCAAGCTACATTTGTGAATTTTCTTTTTGGAAACTTTCAGAAGAGGGAAGAGTGGGATAAGTGGGAATATTTGTGCATTTTATGTAATTCTGACAATTTGTTTCTCTACAGTCATCCTCAATTAAGTTGGGGAGGGAGCAGAAATGTAAATTGCTTGTGCTCACTATACTATTGTTGGACACTCTCTACATCACTTCGTCCCAGCAATACACAACCCTCTGCACTGGACATTCACAGTAAAGAAGGATCCAGGGACCCTCTCTGCAACAAGGATGGGATCAATGAGTGTACGTTTTTGCATTCAGTGCCGGACTTTCTTATTTCAATGTGCAGGAAAATGGATTGTGCATTTCAAAAAAGTAGTTTCTATATTTAGAATCCATATTAATAGAAATCGAGTGCTATTTATTAAGTTCTAATAACTGTTATTGTTGGTAATATTAATGCTATTATCTAAATAATATTTAATGAATGTCATGTATTAAATGATATAGTATATTAATAATACAGTATTATTGGTATGATGTAAATAATATACACTGAATAAGTTTTATTTATTAAATAATAAAACATTTATTTTTCCTGTTTTATTGAGATATAATTGACATATTACTTTTAGGTGTACAGCATGATGATTTTGTATATGTACATCCTGTCAAATGATTACCAAAATAAGTTTAGCTGTATCCAGCACCGCACATAGTTACAATTTTTTTCTGGTGAGGAGAACTTTTAAAATCTCATTCCTTGGCAACTTTCAAATCTATAATTGTGAAGTATACTCACCATGTTGTTTATTGCATCCCTGGGACTTATTTATCTTACAGCTGGAAGTTTTTTCACACATTTCACTGATGAATTTTTATGATTATTTGATAACTGATTGTACTGTGCAAAATATGACTTTACTGTTTCATAAAAATACAGAAATTGTATAAATATACATCTCAGTGTATACGTGCTCCATATAAATTGATTGTATTGTAAAATATAATTTTTGCAAATTCTTACCATCTGGTGGGAGAGAATTGAAAGCCTGCAGTCATTTTTGACATTTTATAAGTGACTTCAGCGATTATAATTTGTATCATAGAGAGGAAAATGCATTTTTTTAGATGTATGTATTTATCAAACAAATACCCGAGATAACTTTATTTGTCATTGTCATTGTGTTGGAAATATTCAATTCTCTCCACATTTAAAGAGATAGAATCTTTCATTTTCTTTCCAGAGCTATGAATAGTGGATATCCTTTAAGTTGAATATGGAAATAAACACAAGACTCACGTCAAGCATTTTTCTACACTTTTTGATGCAGAAAATTACTTTTGAGGATATTTTGAGCCTCCAAATCATCTTTATTTTTACAGCTGTAGATAATTGGGTTGAGTATGGTTTTGAGGATGGTATAGAATACGGCCAGGAGCTCATCCTGGTCTGGAGTGTGGTATGATTTAGCTCTCATATATGTCAAAATAAATGGCCCATAGTCCATTATAATGACAATCTTATGGAAGAAAAGAGAAAATGATGGTTTCCATGCATTTTATGATTTCATGTGAAGGACAGTGAGAAGAATTTGAATGTAAAAAGCAAGGATTAAGGAGAAAAAGATAAGCAGGAAAATAACATCACCTACTTTGTATTGCCTTGTGTCCACACAGGAGAACTTAAACATGGCAGGAATGACACAGAAAAAAGTGATCAATGGCTCTTGAGCCACAGAAGTGAATGTGAAGGACTTAAGCTCTATGAACTGTGGAGTTGAAAGTCCCAACAAGCCAGGACCCTGCAGCTATGGGAATGCTGACATAGTGATTCATAAGAATGAGTTACTGCAGTGTGTGACAGATGGTTAGATGATGATCAGAGGACTTTGCTGCCAGAAGAAGGCACTCACCACCCAAAAGGGTGAGAGATGGAAATATCTGGAAGACACAACCTTAAAATAAAATAGCTCTGCTGCCTGATAGAAAGTCAGCGACTATTTTGGGTACAATATTAGAAATATGCAAGATATCCATATTAGAGAGATGGCTGTGCAGGAAATACATTGAAGTATGGAGTCATGAATCCCTGAAGATGAGGGGAATCAATGACAGTATTTTATGTTAAGCTCCTAATAAAATGGATGAATATAAAGGAGAAGAAGACCAGACTTGTTTCGGAAAAACGGAAGAATCTCAAAAGAATAAAGTCACTACTGCAAGTGTGATTCTCATGTCTCATCATGAATTCCCATCTTTTACCAATAAATAAAAGAATAAATAAATAAGAGCTAGGTAAAATCTGGAGAAAAAGTATTGTAAATATCAAACACATTTGCATTTTGTTGCATAATGAAATGAGAGTTACTGAGTCATATTTTCCAATTAAATTCAAAGGACTCTCAACCAGCTTTTGAAGTTGGCACGTTTGACAAGATGGGCATTTATTTGTTCATATGAAGTGATGATATTCAGTATATTGAGTGGACTGTTAACTCCATGTAGGGTCTCAAAGTCTTAATTCCATATTCTTCATGCAAGTGTGATCTTTTCTCAAATATCACCTTCTCCATGAGGCCTACCACTGAACACCTGTTTAAAATCTCACTTCTCCCACTTACACCCCAAATTTCTTCAGCTTTTGGAACTTTAAATAACAAACTTGGGAACCATATTTATTGATTGTTTTCATTCTTGCCCACAGGAACTAATATTCATCATGAGAGGTGTTTGTTTTGTTCGCTGCTATAAGCCTAACGCCAAGAACAGTGCAAGGTACATAGCAGTTGTTCAATAATATGTGTTAAATACATGAATAAATAAATGGGCTGTGGAACTTGATTTTATCTCACATTTTTTGTTCAGATAAAACTTAAAGAAAATGAAATGTATTATTTCTATGTCTTTTCAAAAACAATAAGTAATGAAAAAGTAGCTTACTCTATGTTTTTAATTTGAAACATCCCGTATATTTAAAAGTAATAAAATTAAAATTTTATTCTGTCAGTGTCAACAGTCAATATCAGAATATACTTTACTTTGCCAGTTGTATTAACTTGCATAAATTGTATTATGTTTTACTAATTCTTTATAGGAAATTACATGTGCTTAAAGATGTTGTTTATCCATGGATATTGGTTACTGAGTTGTTCACTTTATGGCTATTTGTGCAAATTTGGTGTATATGCTCTAAACCTCAATATAAACAGGCAAATGAAACCATACACTCGTAAATACACAGATAAATAAAAGTGAGGAAATTTATTAAAACACTAATCCAGGATTCTGACCTTCAATAAATAGTAAGATGATCAGAAAAAGCAACAAATATAAAAAAATTCTTTCCTATCTTATTAACATCTATTCATAAGTTTGAATAAAATAAACTTTGATTTCACTTTTGGAAAATGAATGTAGAAGCCTATCTCTGATAAAATATGAATAATTTGGATTTTTCTATATTTTATTTTTGTGAATATTGATATTCTTCATTATGAAATATGCAAACCACTTACGTCTAAATTTAATTCCCTGGGATATTAACACTGTTTTGCTACTATTTTAGGAATATTAAAGATCAGCATGTGAATGAGTTTTCTAGATATATGCACATGTAAGTAGTCTTGGTCGTTTTGGCTGATTCGACCTACAGCTCAGTAAAATCTAGTGTAGACAGGTTCAGATTTAAAGACAGTGGCGCCTCCCGTGAACTGGTTGATCATAAATAAGTCTCTAAATCAATATTACTGACAACCCAAATTCAATATATCTGTATGCAAAGGTGATGACTTTTTCCCACTGTCTAGAATCATATTGCCCTTGTGGTTTCGCTTTCTCCATTAATGATTTACCCTGTCATAGCCATTCTGATTCAAAAATTAGTACTTCATTTTAGGGTTAAAAGGTATGGACAATAGCTACTCACACTGAACTCCCATTACTTAGCAGAGCCCCTGGCCTATTGTTTGTTCTCAATAAATGCTTGTTAAAGAAATTATTGACATATATTTCTATGGTCTCTGATATCAAACATTTTCAATGATGCATCAATTATATTTACATTTTTGTTGTAAAATGTAAATTGTTTCCACAAAAAGTCAATGTTTTGTCTTCAGACATTGGAAACACTCCATAGCATATTTTCTAATTCCTTCGTCATCTTACTTCTTCCACCTTCTCAGTTCCATGAGCCACCAGTAGTTTCTACAACCCTCTTTTATGACTCTTTTGCTAACCTGTCAATCCATGATCTGTAATATCCTGCCACAATGCTGAAATGGTGGATAAAATATCTTATATGCCTTCCAGGTTTTTGAATGAAATCTATTGATATTGAATTCAAAGAGGAATGCTCTGGTGGTGAGCTTCATAACTCTAAGCTAAAAAGAGGAGAAAACACATGTCATACATCACATAACTTCTTCCACATATGTGCAACTCTAACCCAAGGTAAATTCTCTTTCTCTCCATCTAGCATAAATTTTTCCATGTTTAATAATGCTAAATGACAGAAAAGAAATGTAACATGCAGTTTACATCCCTCTATCTTCTAGAAGCTTGGAGGCTAATCATAGAGGATGGTATCTTTTATAGATGTCATTTTTAGGTATAAACATAGTCATATCCCAATCTTTCCTCCCAGGAAAAAGAAAGGCCTTTAGAGCCGTTACTCTGACAATGCACTACACTCAAATCATTCTTACCATTTTTCATTTATTGACATTCTCAAATGCAGTATAAATCAATTTTGAATTAACTAGATCCAAATTCTTATTTCATTTCTATATCAGATTTCTCATTATATAAATACAACACACTGAATATTTATTTAAATTTAGATTTAACTAGAGGTGAATCTTTCACTAATCTTGGTAAGATTACACATTCATAGGTTAAACAATTATTTCTATGCTTCTTCCTTATATCTTTACATTGAAGTTTTGACTGTAAGACAAAAAGAGACAAAGACCCTAAATAATTTCTTTCTAAAATTTATTTATCTGAAAAAGTATCTAATATGTAGATCTTGGGAAATATTAAATCTGAGGTGTACACATATTTTATACTATATGACACTGCCATTTTTATTTTTGGAACTTTTCTAAAAACCTATAATATCAATGACCAACTTGGTAGAATATTATAAACTCTACCATAAAACTTCAAATATCAGACTGACTCGGTTGGTGTGCAACTGATTCCAAATAGCTGGTTGTTACTAATTATCCAATCAACTGCAATGGAAGAGGCAAAAGTCAGACACTGAATTGCCCTAAAAGTGGATAGAATAAAATCATTGTCCCTTTTTAAGGAGTTTATGGAACATAGATACAATATATATATGATAATGTTACTTAGACTAGGAATGAGTGTGCTATTGGTTCAAATAACTAAATTAAGAAAATAGCAATATGAGACAGTCTCCCTCGGTGCAGCAGAAGAGTCCTGTTGTCACAGGGCTGAGGGGACAGTCGGTATCAGCACTGGCTGTGTGCAGTGAGATTAAGCTTGGTTGAAGAAACAAACTGCCTTCCCCAGTCCCTTCCCCATTCCCCCATCTTTTCTTGGCATATTTTCTTTCCACTGTTAGGCTAGAACACACTGGCTGTTAAGGACTCTATTTATGGCTTGTCCCTTACACTAGAAAGAAGCCCCAGGGAAGGCCACTTGGTGGACCTCACTTGCTGCAGCGTTGGGTCTCTTGGGTGTTTGAAGAGTCAATGGATGAACTTAATTATTACACAGACTAGCTATTACAGAGAGGAAGATAAAACAGAGGGACTCTCTTTACCAAAGTGATTCTGTTTATTTTCATTTCTGATAGACTCATGAGTCAATTAAATGATGACCAAATATACTGAATATGTAAGTGAATGTAGCAAAAGCATTCAGCTAATTTACTCTTTTTGTACACAATAATTTTCAAACCTAAAAGCTACCAAGCATTTTATTTTTTATTTTATTGAGGTGACCCTGTTTTATGACATTATATAAATTTCAAGAATACGTAGTTATATTTCACTTCTGTATAGACTACATCGTGTTCGAAACCAAAATTCTACTTTCTATCACTGTACAAATGCCCCCCTTTATCACTTTCACCCTTCCTCTGTCCCCTTCCTCTCTGGTAAGCACCGATCTCTTCTATATCTGTGTGTTTGTTGTTGTTGTTGTTTTATCTTCCTCACATGAGTGAAATCATATGGTATTTGCCTTTCTCTGTCTGAGTTATTTTGCTTAGCATAATAATTTCAAGGTCTATCCATGTTGTTGAAAATGGTAAGATTCTGTCTTTTCATGGTTGAGTAGATTCCATCGTATACACCACATCTTCTTTTCCATTCATCCACTGATGGACATCTAGGATGTTTCCAAGTCTTGGCTATTGTAAATAGTGCTGCTATGAATGTAAGGGTGCATACACATTTTCACATTAGTGTCTTTTTGTATGCTGGATAAATACCCAGAAGTGGAATAGTTGGATCTTATGGTATTTCTAGTTTTAATCATTTGAGGAATCTTTATACTGTTTTCCACAGTGGCTGCACAAATTTACATTCCTACCAGCAGTATGAGGACTCCCCTTTCTCCGTATCCTCTCCAACACTTGTTATTTATCATCTTTTTAATAATAGTTATTCTGATGGGCACGAGGTGATTTCTCATTGTGGTTTTGATTTGCCTTTTCCTAATAATTAGTAATGTTGAAACTCTCTTCATTTTCCTGTTGGCCAGTTTTATAAGTTCTTTATAAAAATGTCTGTTCAGATTCTCTGATCATTTTTTACTTAGGTTGTTTGCTTTTTTGTTGCTGATCGTATGTGTTATTTATATATTTTGAATATTAACTCCTTATTGAATATAAGGTTTGAAAGTATCTTCTCTCAATTGATATGTTATCTTTTTTTTTTTGATGGTTTTCTTTCCTGTGCAGAGGCTTTTCAAAGTGGATTCAAGAGTTGAACTAAGAGGTGAAACATAGACATAGACAGCATACTCTTTGACATCATGTATAGCAATACATTGTTGCATATGTCTCCTCAGGCAAGGGAAAGAAAAGAAAAACTAAACAAATGGGACTACATCAAACTAAAGGAGCATTTTAGACATTAGACAAGATTTTAAGCATCTTGTATTTATTAGCCTCTTACAGTTATTATTTAATTATCCAAGAACTTTCCAGGACCCACAGAGTCTAGACAGCATTCCTAGGTTATCTGTCTTAACCAAGGTTTCAAGTCTTGCATTTCTAGTCTCAGACATCAAATTCTAAAGTAAACACAACTTTTTCCGGGGACTTTTATGTATTTCAGCCAACACAGGAACTCCATTAAGTAACATGCTGTTCCTTAGGAAGGGGAAAGAATGGCTATTTCACCTGGGTGTCTGTGTTGTGTGTTGGGGGGGCATGTCTGGTCCTACTATTAAGACTGGCCTTTTGCTAAGTGCAAGATTTTTTAAATCACACAACTAGGTTCAGATCTGTGTAAAAGTGGACCTCAATTTTGCCCCAATAAACTTGCCTCCATTTTTCAAAAGTTAGAACCAACATTGAAGCTAATTTATGAGATTATGAAAATCATTAAAATAAGAAAATGATAGAAAATGTTATGCAAATGCAGTCATATCTTAATTAATGAATTAAATGTTACATTTATTCTTACTGTTATTAGTTATTTTATGATGTTAAACTATATTTACTGCATCTCAGTGAAGATCTAACTAACCACTTTAATGCATCCTAAAGAGACTGGAAAGAAAATATTTAGTGAAACCACCCTTTCCTCGAAGAATGACTGTGTTTAGGGGAATAAACAAGGTATGAAATACAATAAAACGCTGAGCTCCATTACAGACTCTGAGTGTGGCATTCAGGTTGAAGACAAATTCCTCAACCTGCCTTTCTTGTAAATCTCTAGCTGCCAGTTCCAACATACACCAGGATCATGCAAAACTGCTTCTCTCACGTGCTCCCTGATGTTGTCTTCTCTAGATCATTCTTCTCTTTAATTCACTCGAGTTAGGGAAAACAATTCTGACAAAAATGCTTTCAAAGAAAAGGCAAAAGATAGGATTCAGATTAAGCAAAGAACGCAAAAGTGAAAAAAATTTAACTTTTAAACGTTACTTTAAACTATGGTCTTATGGTTCATTTTATATTTACTTGTTTTGTCTTTGCAGAGCATGTAAGTACACACTTACAAATATACAGATATATCAATAAATACATATTTTTATTATTTTCTTTGCAAAACGAACCACCTATTTCTTTATTTATTTTGAGGAAGATTAGCCCTGAGCTAACATCCTCCACCAATCCTCCTCTTTTTGCTGAGGAAGACGGGCCCTGAGCTAACATCCATGCCCATCTTCCTCTACTTTATATGTGGGATGCCTACCACAGCATGGCGTGCCAATTGGTGCTAGGTCTGCACCCGGGACCAGAACTGGCGAACCCTGGGTCGTTGGAGCAGAACGTGTGTACTTAACCACTGCTCCACTGGGCTGGCCCCTCAGCCATGTCTTTAAATGTGCAAAATTTCTTGGCTGAAAATTATTGTAGGTGCATACTTATTTATCAGTAACAGATATGAAGTATACCCTGAAAAACAAACCTTAAATTTTGTAATGCATTTTCCATCCTTCTTCATTGGGCAAAGAGTACCTACTAGAAAAAATGTTTCGATTTTCACTGACATTATTCTAGCAATGGAAATTGAATATTTTGTTTTAATTAATAATTAAAACAGACAAACAAACCGACAGTTTCAAGTCGAAAAGAGGTGCTAGAAGAGACCTATACAAAAACACCCAATTTTATGAAAATAATTAATCTTCAAGTATCAAATGCACCAGAGTAGTCATAGAATATATAATAATAACAAGTGATCCAATATAATTTTATTTCAACAATTTCAAACAGTCTTCTGAACATAATATGTTGTCTATTAACAGCCACGTTGTGTTAGCTTTGGAAATATCTACATTTTTTTCAAACTCTAAAAGGATTGGTTACAGACAAAGATATAGGAAAAGGCAATAAAGTAATGCAAAAATCTTCAGCATTATTACACATCAGGAAAATGCAAGTTCAACCCAAAATGGTGTACCTTACAACACCAGATAGAAGAAGGAAAATGGAAAAGGTTGACTATACTCAAAAGATTCCTACCAATGTGGAGCAACTGTTACTCTTATGCTTGCTGGAGGCAGTGCAAAGTTGACCATCCACTTTGTAAAACAATTTACTAAAAAGTCAATCGCGCATCTGCCAAGAGAAGTGAAAACAGATGATCTCAAAAAGGAGGTAAATAGAAGCTTTACTCATAACAATTCAGACTGAATGTATCCCAGATATCTGTCAACAAAAGGTGCGTACAGAAATGGTGGGGGCCATCCCAGTGGTTCAGTGGTTAAGTTTGCATGTTCCGCTTCTGCAGCCCAGGTTTCGCCAGTTCAGTTCCTGGGTGACACCTACACACTGCTTGTCAAGTCATGCTGTGGCAGGCATTCCACATATAAAGTAGAGGAAGATGGGCATGGATGTTAGCTCAGGGCCAGTCTTCCTCAGCAAAAAGATGAAGATTGGCAGCAGATGTTAGCTCAATCTAACCAATCTTCCTCAAAAAAAAAAAAAAATGGCGATATAGTCAGACAAGGGAATGCTACTAGGCAATAAAAAAGAGAAAGCTGCTGATAAATGTAAAATTACAGCAGAATCTTTTTTCTTAAGTTTTATTTTTTTATTTTCTCATTTTAGTAGCTAAGAAAGCAGTGTAAATAACTAATTTATTTTTGATATCATTAAGAATTTAGTTTTCAAAACATAGATGAAACTTCACAAACGTTCATTATATACAGCTTTTTTTACTTAATTTTTTTTCGAGCTTTGTTGAGGCATGGTTGACAAATAAAAAGGGTATATATTTAGGATATACAGAAGGATTTTTTTAAGGTGTACAGTGCGATGATTTAATATAGGTATATATTGTGAAGTGATTACACAATCAAGTTAATTAATTTATCCATCACCTCACATAGTTATTTTTTGTGTGTGTGATGAACACTTAGGACCTACTGTTTTAAGTTGTGAGTGTTCAGTACCATATTATTAACTATAGTCACCATGCTGTACATTAGATCCCCAGAATTATACATCTTAGAACTGAAAAATGTAGCTTTTTATAATGACATGATTATTTCTTACATGATTTTTGTTTGTTTTGATTTGACAACATTTCTGTCACTGTAAGCCAAACAGATTTAACAGGCTATCAGACAAGGGTTTATAATATCACACTGCTTTATGCATGCGGGTTATACCAATTATTGGAGAAACTTACATTTTTGAAAGTGGCATTATACTTCCCCTTTGTTTTAAGGTGAACACAATTAATTCTAGAAATATCTATTTTCCTTTTTTTTTCGGATGTACATCATATTTCTTATTCTGTATACATCACATCATGTTCACCACCCGAACACTAATTATAGTGCATCCCCTCACATGTGACCCTAATCACCCCTTTTGCCCTCCCCCCTCCCCCGTTCCCCAATGGTAACCACCAGTCCAACCTTCAACGCTATGTGTGGGTTTTTTTTGTCGTTTTTATCTTCTACTTATGAGCGAAATCATATGGTATTTGACTTTCTCCCTCTGACTTATTTCACTCAGCATAATACCCTCAAGGTCCATCCATGTTGTTACAAAAGGCCGGATTTCGAAGTAGTCCATCGTGTATAAATACCACATCTTCTTTATCCATTCGTCCCTTGATGGGCACCTAGGTTGCTTCCACGTCTTCACTATTGTGTATAGTGCCGCGATGAACATAGGGGTGCATGTATCTTTATGCCTTTGTGTTTTCAAGTTCTTTGGATAAATACCCAGCAGTGAAATAGCTGGACCATATGGTAGATCTATCCTTAATTTTCTGAGGATACTCCATCCTGCTTTCCATAGTGGCTGCACCAGTTTGCACTGCCACCCGCAGTGAACAGTGGTTCCCTTCTCTCCACACCCTCTCCAACATTTGTTGTTTCCTGTCTTGTTAATTATAGCCATTCTGACCTGAGTGAGGTGATACCTCATTGTAGTTTTGATTTGCATTTCCTTGATAGCTAATGATGTTGAGCATCTTTTCATATGCCTGTTGGCCATCTGAATAACTTCTTTGGAGAAATCTCTGTTCAGATCTTTTGCCCATTTTCTAATTGGATTGTTGGTTTTTTTGTTGTTGAGCTGTAAGAGTTCTTTGTATATTTTGGATATTAACGCCTTATCTGATATGTAGTTTGCAAATATCTTCTCCCAATTTTTAGGTTGTCTTTTCGTTTTGTTGATGGTTTCCTTTGCTGTACAGAAACTTTTTAGTTTGATGTAGTCCAATTTGGTCATTTTTTATTTTGTTTCCCTTGCCCGGTCAGACATGCGACTTGAAAGTATGCTGCTCAGACCAATGTCATCGAGCGTACTGCCTATGTTTTCTTCTAGAAGTCTCATGGTTTCGGGTCTTACATTCAAGTCTTTAATCCATTTTGAGTTGATTTTTGTGCATGCTGTAAGGGAATGGTCTACTTTCATTCCTTTGCATGTGGCTGTCCAGTTTTCCCAACACCATTTATTGAAGAGACTCTTCTTTCCCCATCATATGCTCTTGGCTCCCTTGTCGATAATTAGCTGTCCATAAACATGTGGGTTTACTTCTGGGCTACCAATTTTGTTCCATTGATCTGTGTGTCTGTTTTAGTGCCAGTACCATGCTGTTTTGGTTACTATGGCTTTGTAGTATAACTTGAAATTGGGGAGTGTGATACCTCCAGCTTTGTTCTTTTTTCTCAGGAATCCATTGGCTATTTGGGGTCTTTTGTTGTTCGATATAAATTTTAGGATTCTTTGTTCTATTTCTGTAAAAAATGTTGTTGGAACTTGGCTAGGGATTGCGTTGAATCTATAGATTGCTTTAGGAAGTATGGACATTTTAACAATGTTATTTCTTCCAATCCAAGAGCACAGAATATCTTTCCATTTCCTTGTGTCTTCCTCAATTTCTTTCAACAATGTTTTATAGTTTTTGATGTACAGATCTTTCACCTCTTTGGTTAAGTTTATTCCTAGGTATTTTATTCTTTTTGTTGCAATTGTAATTGGAACTGTATCCTTAATTTCTCTTTCTGCTACTTCGTTGTTAGTGTATAGAAATGCAACCGATTTTTGTACATTGATTTTGCATCCCGCAACTTGACTGCATTCCTTTATTATTTCTAAAAGTTTTTTAGTGAACTCTTTAGGGTTTTCTAGATATAAAATCATGTCGTCTGCAAAGAGTGACAGTTTCACTTCTTCTTTTCCAATGGGGATCCCTTTTATTTCTTTTTCTTGCCTGATTGCCCTGGCTAGAACTTCCAATACTATGGGAAATAGGAGTGGTGACAGTGGGCATCCTTGTCTGCTTCCTGTTCTTAGAGGGATAGCTTTCAGGTTTTCTCCATTGAGAATGATATTTGCTGTGGGTTTGTCATATATGGCCTTTATTATGTTGAGGTAATTTCCTTCTATACCCATTTTATTTAGAATTTTTATCATAAATGGATGCTGGATCTTGTCAAATGCTTTCTTTGCATCTATTGAGATGATCATGTGATTTTTATTCTTCATTTTGTTAATGTGGTGTATCATGTTGATAGATTTGTGGATGTTGAACCATCCCTGCATCTCTGGAATGACACCCACTTGACCATGATGCATGATCTTTTTAATTTATTGTTGTATTCAATTTGCTAGAATTTTGTTGAGGATTTTTGCATCGATGTTCATCAGTGATATTGGCCTGTAATTTTCTTTTTTTGTGTCGTCCTTGTCTAGTTTTGGTATCAGGATAATGTTCCCTTTGTAGAAGGAGTTAGGAAGCCTCCTCTCCTCTTCAATTTTTTGGAAAAATTTGAGAAGGATAGGTATTAAGTCCTCTTTGAATGTTTGGTAGAATGCACCAGGGAAGCCATCTGGTCCTGGACTTTTATTTTTTGGGAGGTTTTTAATTGCTGTTTCGATCTCCTTACTGGTGATCAGTCTATTCAAATTTTCTATACCTTCTTGGTCCAGTTTTGGAAGGTTGTATGTTTCTAAGAATTTATCCATTTCTTCTAGATTATCCAATTTATTGGCACATAGCTTTTCATAGTATTCTCTTATTATCTTTTATATTTCTGAGGTGTCCATTGCAATCTCTCCTCTTTCATTTATGATTTTATTTCTTTGAGCCTTCTCTGTTTTTTTCTTGGTGAGTCTAGCTAAGGGTTTGTCAATTTTGTTTATCTTTTCGAAGAACCATCTCTTGGTTTCATTAATTTTTTCTATTTTTTTTAGTCTCTATTTCATTTATTTCTGCTCTGATTTTCATTATTTCCCTCCTTCTTCTGATTTTCGGCCTTGTTTGTTGTTCTTTTTCCAGTACCTTTAGGTGCACTTTGAGATTGTCTATTTGGGATTTTTCTTCTTTGTTGAGCTAGGCCTGAATTGCTATAAACTTCCCTCATAGAACCGCTTCTGCTGTATCCCACAGATTTTGGCATGTTGTCTCTTCATTTTCATTTGTCTCCAGGAACTTTTTTATTTCTTCTTTGATTTCTTCATTGACCCAATCATTGTTCAGTAGCATTTTGTTCAATCTTCACATTTTTGTGGCTTTTCTGGTTTTATTTCTGTAGTTGATTTCCAGTTTCATACCTTTGTGGTCAGAAATGATGCATGGTGTTATTTCGATCTTCTTAAATTTATTGAGACTTGTTTTGTGGCCTAATATGTGATCAATCCTGGAGAATGTTCCATGGGCATTTGAAAAGAATGTGTATTCTTTGGTTTTTGGATGGAATGTTCTGTATATATGTACTAAGTCCATCTGGTCTAATGTGTCCTTTAAGGCGAGTGTTTCCTGGTTGATCTTCTGTTTGGATGATCTATCGTTTGGTGTAAGTGGAGTGCTAAAGTCTCCTACTGTTATTGTGTTACTGTCTATTTTTCCTCTTATGTCTGTTAATAATTGCTTTATATATTTAGGTGCTCTTATGCTGTGTACGTAGATAGTTACAAGTGTTATATTTTCTTCTTGGATTGTTCCCTTTATCATTATGTAGTGCCCGTCTTTGTCTCTTATTACAGTTTTTGATTTAAAGTCTATTTTGTCTGATATAAGTATTGCTACCACCACTTTCTTTTCTTTGCCATTTGCATGGAATATGTTTTTCCATCCTTTCACTTTCAGTTTGTGAGTGTCTGTAGGTCTGAAGTGTGTCTCTTGTATGCAGCATATACATGGATCTTGTTTTTTATCCACTTGGCCACCATATGGCATTTGATTGGAGCATTTAGTCCATTTGACATTTAAAGTAGCTATTGATAAATATGTATTTATTGCCATTTTGTCACTTTTTCTTTTTTTGGGGTGTTTTAGTAGTTCTTCTCAGTTCCTTTCTTTTTCTCTTGCTCTCTTCACTTGTGGTTTGATGGCTATCTTTAGTAATATGTTTGATTTATTTTGTCTTACTTTTTTTCCTCCTTGTTATAAGTTTCTGATTTCTGGTTACCATGAGGATCCTATTTAATATACTATGCATATAACAGTCTATATTGAGTAGATAGACTCTTTAGCTTGACCTCTTTCTGAAAGCTCTACTTTTTCACTCCCCTCCTCCTACATTATATATTTTTCACATCATATATAGTCTTTTGTTTAGTGTGTGTCTATCCATTACCCTCTTATCATTGAAATACGTAATTTTAGAACATTTGTCTTTTAACCTTCATATTATCTTCACAGGTAGTTGATCTGCTGCCTTTACTATACTTTTACCTTACAAGTGATTTTATTGCCTGTTTTTTCTTGTTGTTGTTTTGGGTTTTTCTGATTTTTTTTTCTTTTATCTCTATTTGTGGTCATTGCTTTCCCACTTAAAGTCCCTTCAGCATTTCTTGTAGAACTGGTTTCTTCGTGATAATCTCCTTTAATTTATGCTTGTCTGGGAAGCTCTTTGTATCTCCTTCCATTCTGAATGATAGCCTTGATGGATAGAGTATTCTTGGTTGTAGGTTTTTTCCTGTTAGCACTTTAAATATGTTGTGCCATTCTCTTCTCTCCTGTAGGGTCTCCACTGAGAAGTTCGCTGACATCCTGATGGGCTTCCCTTTATATGTCACTTGTGGCCTTTCTCTTGCTGCTTTTAGGATTCTCTCTTTGTCTTTAATTTTAGACATTTTTATTATAATATGTCTTGGTGTGGGCCTCTTTGGGCTTCTTGTTTGGAGCTCTCTGTCTTCCTGAACTTGGATGTCTGTTTCCTTCCTCAGGTGAGGAATATTTTCCTCTATTATTTCGACAAGTAAATTTTCTGCCCCTTTGTCTGTCTCTTCTCCTTCTGCAACCCCTATAATCTGAACGTTAGCATGCTTGATATTGTCCCAGAGTTTCCTAACACTGTTCTCATTCTGTCTAATTCTTTTTTCTCTTTTCTGTTCTGCTTGGGTGATTTCCTCTAATCTTTCATCTAGCTCACTGATCCATTCTTCTGCTTCCTCTACTCTGCTATTGAGTCCCTCTGGTGACTTTCTCATTTCGAGTATTGTATTCTTCATTTCTGATTGGTTCTTTTTTATATCTTCGAGTTCTTTGCTGATGTGTTCACTGTGTTCATCCATTCTTCTCTGCATATCTGTGAGCATCCTCATTATATTTTGTTTCAATTCTTTGTCAAGGAGGTCGCTAGTTTCTGTTTCACTTCGTTATTTCTCTGGTGTTTTGTAGTGTGCCCTTGCTTTGAAAGTATTCCTTTGCCTCCTCATTATGCCTCTTTCTCTGTGCTATTTTATTTGTACTAGGTGAGTTGGCTGTATCTCCTGATCTTGGAGAAGTGGTCTTATGTATGAGATGCCTTATGAGGCCCAGCAGTGTGTTTCCCTCTTGTCACCAGACCATAAGAACCAGGAGTGACCCCTTTGTGGGCTAGTTGTGTTCTTCTGCTGTGGCAGGGTTGCTCCCACTGCAGGTACCCAGGGAGTCTGATCTTTCCTTCCCTGGCCAGCTATTTGTAAATCCGCTTTGGAGGGGCTTCAGCATTGTTGGCTACAAAGTCTATTAGCACACTCTTATTGCAATTCTCCTCTTAATTGGGTTGGTACCCAGTGTAGCTGGTTGCTAGGCTCAGGGGTGTACAGTTGTGATAGTCCTGAGGCCAACAAGGCTGTTGTCAGTTCTCTTAGGAGTGCAGCTGAGTGGGGCTAGCCCTTGGCATGGAGGCACTCAGTTGTTTCAGTCTTTGGAAGGTGGGGCTGATCCTTTTTATGGCTATTTGTGAAGCACAAGTCTTCTGCTGCTGATAAGCCTCACCCCCTACTGGACCACATACACTGTCAAAACTGTCCTGGTCCCTGCACACTTCTTAACCCCCTGGAGAATACCTCAATGACACACTGCAGAGGCCCCCACCTCTGCTCCAATGCCCCCCACATTTCACCTGGTCCTCACAGAAGCCCTGCCCCACAGAGGCAGACACCCTTGCCTGCCTGTACAGCATCAAGTCACTCAGGCAATGCAGGCTAAAAAGTAGCCTGAGGGCTTGCTATTAGGTGGGGCCAGTCCCTAGGGCAGGTTGCCTGCCCTGGCTGAACTGGATTAAATCTGTGCTCTAGTGGGTGTGGCAGACTCCTGGGCTAACAGTCCAAGGGATGCACCTCAATGGCTCCCACTGGTGTCCATATTGGCATGCCTGGACCAGCTCAGAACAATGGCCCCCACCAATGTCTCAGTCTCTGGAGAGGATCCTCCTCTCACCAAGATGCCCCCAGAGCCCACCAGGTGAATCTTGTTTAACCAAAGGACAGTCAGCCTTCTCTCTGGTGATTTTAGGTTGCTGCAATGAATGAGTTTGTGGGTGGGCCCTTTAAGACCCGGATCTTTTCGGCTTTCAGCTGATAGCTTTTCTGGGGTGTCCTCGCTGCAGTTAATAGCCAGCAAAGCCAGACAGTAAGACCCCCCTCTCAGTTGGACTGAGTCCAAAGGATGGTTATAGCCTTATTGCTCCCACTCCGGACCTCACTCCCCCAGGGAGGGCTGCATACCTTAGGGTGGCTCCCACCTGGCCAGCTGAGAAGCTCCGCTGCTCCCAAAGGTGACTTTTTTCCTCCCAGCTGGAGTTACTGCCTCTTCTGCTTTTGTCAGGACTATCCCTTTTCGTGGGGTTTCGTTTTATCCAGTTTTCAGTTTTCAATCCAGGGTGATTCTTCCCAAAATTGCTGTAACCTGGTTGTGTCCATGGGAGGAAGTGAGTTCAATGTCTGCTCACACCGCCATCTTGATGAGATCTCTAGCAGAATCTTTAAAAACATATTACTTTGAGAGAAAGACACAAGGTATTAAAAAAACCTACTGCACATTTTCATTGATGTGAAAGAGTAAAATTGCCCTAACTAAAGAATAAAAACAGAAATCAGGCCAGTAGTTGTATCTCGGTTGAGGTGTTTCACTGGACAAAGACATGAAGATCTTTCTGCTCTGGTGCAATCATTCGTCTCTTGCTGGCGGGTGTAAGTTACAAGGGCATATATTATCAAAACTGGTTGAACGTACCCTTCATATCTTAGAGCATCTAATGATTGTAAACTAAACCTCATTTTGCAAAAAATCAACAATTAACCTTCAAATTGCTTGACTAGTTCATTCTTTGAACAAATATTTATTGAGCACTGCCCTATAGAAATATTTTAATAAACATTTATTATTCTTAGAGTTTCCATAACCCACAATTTGTTTTGTTTATGACAACTTAACAAATGATCACAAAGTATGGAGGTCTGGTTCTACGTCAAAGTAAAATAGAAAAGACATATGGATATAATGCATATATAACCTCTCTGGGAAATCTCATACAATCACTTTTACAACCTTGAACTTTGGGGCAAGGGAATGTAAATCTTCGTCATGAGTTAAGCAGCACACGGGCACATGCAATTTCTCAGGGTGCCCTTGACCTCACTGTTCCTCAGACTGCAGATGAGGGGCCTGAGCACAGGGGTGAAGATGGTAGAGGAAGCCAACGGAACCTTATCATGGTTAGCTGACATGTAGGATTTGGGTCTCATGTAGGTGGCATAGGCAGCTTCAAAAAAGAGTCCCACCACAGCCAACTGTGAGGAGCAGGTGGCAAAAGCCTCCTTGCAGGCTTCTCTAGAACACAGGTAGAGAAGAGCTGCTAGGAGGAGACTCTAGGAGGTCAGGATGAAAGGTAAGGGCACCAGGAGCATTAAGACACAGCAGATGTACATGGCCGTACTCAAAGACAGACATGTCAGCACAAGCTAAGCGCATCAGCATGGGGCCTCACAGAAGAAATGATCGATTTCATGTACGCTCTAAAATAGGAAGGTCAGGGTTGCAGCAGCCTGCATGAGCCCATCAGCTTCACCCAGGAACCAAGCTGCCAAAGTCATTCCCAAGTCTAACTGCTGGCTCATGATGACAGGGTATCTCAGTGGATGGCGAACAGCCACATAGCAGTCATAGGACATGGCTGCTCAGAGGAAGCACTCACCCCTCCCAGAGTGAGGAAGAAGAAGATCTGCGGCCCACAGCCAGCAGGGGAGATGGGCTTCTTGCTGGTAAAGTAGTCAGCAGCCATTTGGGGCACAATGGTGGAAACCAGCATAGTGTCCATGAGGGAGAGTTGACTCAGCAGGAAGTACATGGGTGTGTGGAGGCCGCGGGGGTCCCAGTGAATCAGGAGAATCAGGAGAATCAGGAGAATCAGGAGAATCAGGACAGCACTGCCCAGCAGGGAGGTAAAGGCATAGTCAGAACAGTCACATGGAGAAACAGGCAGGCTTCTGTGTGATTAAAGAGTCCCAGGAGAAGGAAACCTGAGGTGGTATTCTGTTTTTCCATGATATCAAATAAGCATAACACTGTAAATAGATAGATGAGAGAATTTTCAATGCTCTATTTGAACTATGTATTTCTTGATAAGCACATGTGTGAAAACGATTAAATCTATTTAAAATCCTACAGCTGACTTTTTCGAATGTTTTCACTTGAGCCTGTAATTAATTTCAACTTTTCTCTCATTTTCAAACTTTTCAAAATGAGTATCCCCCATCATTGTTATTGATTAATTGGCATAAGAAACAAAAGTTCTTGATAAATTACAAGAACATGTGTTTCCTTGTGCTACCTGACACCAACATAAGTGAACAGAAGGAAATCACGCTTACAGTTTCTCATTTATATTTTTACTTGCTTTACATAATGCACAGTCAACATTCTTAGAGGTTGAATTAAGTCCATGTGTGTAATTATATAAAAGCCATGTTCTTAATAATGAGGGCTACACCTAGGTAACATGTCAAAATTTATTGAAGTCTGCAAAAATCAGATAATTTTTCTTGATGTTGATTAATCCAGGAAGGCATTTTCAGATTTCCAAACCAAACAATTTATATTTCCAGGCCTAGAAACAGGAAGAACTGAGTCTACAGATGGAAACATAAATTAATTTGGAATTGTTAGTGCATTTAGTTTAATTTTACTGAGTATACAGTGAAAACAGTAATGACCTTCTTAGAATATTTCCCCCAATGCAATACTATAATACTAAAGGGGACTTTCATTAACTGTAAATAAGTGCTTTCTGTAATCACCCTGTTTTCCCTCAAAGTCACAGAAACACAATCTTTCTGTGTACAAAAGAGAAAATAAAAGTCCTTAGTTCTTCACCCAAGCACAGAGACAAAATGATTTCTTCTTCAGTCCCTGGGGAATCTAAATATTTAAAAGTATTTTCATCTCTGATCTCCTGGAGTTTAAAGTGTTCTAGTTTGTTGAATAAATACAGTCACGGATGTAGAGATGGAGATGCTAATTCATTCTCAAGGATATGGTGTGATTCAGTCTGGTGACTTGACAGAAGGAGTTTACCCCTTCCACAGTCATTTCCTTTGCCCCCACTTTACATAGCCATCTCATACGTGAATCCCAATAAACCTAGAGGAATGCAATGCAGAAGGATCTCTCGATCCCTCACTCCACTGCTGTTGCTTGAACATCACCATTGCACTGGCAGAATTCCACTTGAGGGTTTTAGTTGGTTGTCTCAGAGTTAGGTATCATGGAAACACAGGTTTTCCTCATCAGATGTTTTCTGCATTTGCCAAGACCTTGTGATCTACATGTTCACATATTTCTAACATGCAGCCTGTACCCCTAGTAACTATATGATATGCATAATTATAGCCCCTTTAGTTTCATTTTCCTGAAGGACCTCAAAACTCTTCCAACTCATTTCTATGACTTGAAAGCTTATTATTTCCCATTATTTCCCATCTCCTGTATTGTTGAAGATTGATAAAACTTTAAACCTGTTTAGAAGTCAATAGGTAACTCAGTAAATGTAGCGTATTGGGCAAGTTGCTTAAATTAAATTTTTGCTATCATTTTGCCTATTTTTAAGTGTACTGTCAGTACAACAGCATTAAGAATATTCACATATTTGTGCAACAATCACCAATATTAATCCCCAGGACTTTTCTCATGTTCTTAATCTGAAACTCTGTACCCATTAAATAATAACTCTCCATTCCCCTTTCTCCCCAGCACCTGACAACCCTTGTTCTACTTTCTGTTTCTATAAATTTGACTACTCTAGGAACCTCAGATAAGTGAAATAGTACAGCATTTGTTTGTTTTTCTTTGTTTTTTTTTGACTGGCTTATTTCACTTAACATAATGTTCTAAATGTTCCTCCATGCCATAGCATGTCAGAATTTCTTTCCACTTTAAGACTGAATAATATCCATTTGCATACACATATCACATTTGACTTGTTAATTCATTCCATCTATGGTCATTTGTGATACTTAGACTCCAGTTGTATACATAAGCATCAATTTAATGGGATTTTTGAAAGCACATGTTATTTTTTTAATTTTAGTAAGGTAAATATATATAGCACAAAAATACAGCAATTTGAGCTAAGTTTTTGCTTACCTCATGCAGGAGAGGTTTACATGTTTTTTGAGAGTAAGTATAAGAATTTACATGAATTTCCATTTTATAAAATGCATTTTCTTATTTTGAAAATTTCCACTTCTGGTGAAGCATTTCATCAAGTATTAAATCGCTAGCCCTCAAATTTTTTTTAAAGAGGCTTAAATGTGTTAAAATGTTGCTGGGGCGGTAGAAAGCAGGATAATAGACATAAGAAAATGATGTGGCAGTGTTGGAAGAGGTCATCAAGAGAACATGAACACCCGTTGACCCATGAGCTGAATCCAGGCAAATGGAAGCTCCTTAACTCTTTCTCTTGTCCCTGGAATGTACATCCTGCCCATTATCCCACACTAGTAGCTGTTTCAAGGATGCAGCCTTGAGAGAGTAGTGTGTTGCTGAGACAATCTGGACTCATTACATGACTGAACCTTGTCAAAGTCTCTCTATAAACTTTTAAGATTCTGGTAGGTGGGTGCAAAGATGTATTCATCTTGTAGCCACCCAAGATAATCCTGACAGGTATGTTCCATGCTTCTTAAAACTTCCACCTACCAACCTAGAGTGGTCTGCCTTTCTTTAATCTCTCCTTGCCCTCTGTGTGCAGAGGGGCCAGTTTCCATTTTCACCAGGAGAATTCATGAAGTTGCAAAACAATAGGTAACATGGCCTGCGAGGAGTCAGAAAGGGACTTATCTAAGAATACTCATGGATAAAAGCATGGCCCCTTTTATGCAGGCAGAGTGTAATATAAGGTGTAGGCATAGAAATGCATGTAGTTTGAAAGGACAGAAACCAGAAAAATATCTGTACCTCTCTCTAGTTGTTTCTGTACTTTCTTTTCCCTGTGAAAAAGGAGATAAAATAAATTATTGAGCATAACACAGAACATATTAGGAGGAAAAGTGTGTGCACAAAGGTGAGAAGCCAAAATTTCTGTTAGGGGGATACTTTAGAAACAACAGGAGCATAAAGGCTGTTGCAGGGCATACTGAGAGCCCTGCTGGAGAAAGATTATACAAGTGAGTGGCTACAGTGCTTCCTATTATGTGATTTTCTCCCATGTTGCTAATGCAGGCAGAAGTGTCAGTAGGTCTATGATTCAACTACAATCCAGAGAAACATCATGGATTGGACAGACTTCTGATTTCTGTCTACCAAATATATATATGTGAGATCACACATGAATGAAATTGGGAAGAAAATAAGTCTGAGCATGTTTCTTGAGTGAATACAGCTGCTGAATGAGACAACAGTGGGGATGGGTGGATTTGGGTAAAATACAAAGTATCTGCCTACTGATCCTGAAACACACACTTGGCAAGTCCCAGAGAGTTTCAGTAACTACTTACATTTTCTGTACCTCTGTTCAATTTGGGGGCGTACAAAGTTTTTCTTCAACTTTACTTCAATATGTGGGAAAGGTACTTTTTTTCATCTGTGTAAGAAACTAGTATGAAAATTGAAAGGGATTAATGCAATTGTGCAATGCGGTGTTTGCACGTTATATCACAATACATTGCATTATTTATGAGATCTGACTCACCAGAAGGTGCTAGAGAATGCAGTAATGATGAGGAGATACTCATATAATTTCATTTGTGACACAGACACACGTGCCTGCATGCACGCTGCCCTTACACACACATGTGAACCATGTCGAGCTTTGTTGGAGAACGGGGGTAGTTAGTCTAGGGATAGTTTGAGAAAAAGTGTTTTTCTCATATCACACAGTTGGCATTCATGATTGTAACTGAAATTGCCAACAGTAATAGAACATTGAGGTACTCAGTGTTTGATGAAGACTAGGACATTTGGGTGACACAAAGCCCCTTAAAATTTCCTTATAAATAGCAAATTATCATTATGTATAATTATAAACAATTTAAAAACAAGGAATGCCCTTCGGTTGGCAGTTTGGAGCAATATCTCCCCATTAACCTTGGATCCAATCGAATTGAGATAACAAACCATTCTTGCTTTTGTGTCTTTAAGCCTGTGATGAAAATTTCGAAGATTAGGAAATTGCCTGCAAAGAGTAGTATATCCTTTAAAACGTTTAAATGCTTTCCCACACACATCCTGAACATCGTGTCTTTTCTATGGTGCATTTTATCTCTCCTGGAGTTATTCCACAAGGCTTTTTATATGTTTATCTAGAATACCTTTTAAACTCATCCTTTCTTCTCCATTCTCCTTGTCCAGGACACTAATCCTCTCATTATTTCTACTGGATCATTGTTATAATTTACTCAGTCAGAAAGATTAATTCTAGCTATGTGTAAAAAAAAATCCAAATAAAGATGAGTAAATGATGAAAACTATTAAATATCTCTATGAGTGGAAGTATCCGTGGTGTGTTAATTTAGAGTCTCAACAACGACCCTGCTGAGTGGGCAATAATGCGATGCTTTTGCTTTTCCACATATATTTTTGGCATCACCTCAAATATCATATTGTATCTTCAGGAACAGAAAGACTGAATATTGTGAACATGTAGATCCTCCCAAATTGATCTATAGACTTAATGAAGTCACAATAAAAATCCCAGCAAGTTACCTGTAGATATTGATAAATATTTCCACAGATTATACAGAGAAGCAAAAGACAGAGAGTCATCAACACAACATTGAAGAACAAAGTTGGAGGACTGACACTACCTTAAAGACTTATTGTAAAGCTAGTTATCAAAACTGTGATAGTGGTGAAAAAATTTATAAATAGATTAATGGAACAGAATCGAGACCCCTGAAATAGACCTATATAAATATAGTCATTTGATCTTTGACAAAGTAACAGAGGCAATAAAACCGAGCAAAGATAGGCTTTTCAACAGATAGTATTGGAACAATCAGACCCAAATGCAAAAGGATTCCTCTGGACCCAGGTCTTATATCATTAAAAAGTAAATCAAAATGAATCACAGCTTTAAATTTAATACGTAAAATTAATAAAATTCTAGGGGTATGGCCGGAGTGCACAGCAGTCAAGTTTGCATGTTCCACTTCTCAACAGCCTGCGATTTGCCAGTTCGGATCCTGGTGCGGACATGGCACCACTTGGCAAAAGCCATGCTGTGGTAGGTGTCCCACGTATACAGTAGAGAAAGATGGGCATGTGTCTTAGCACAGGGTCAGTCTTCCTCAGCAAAAAGAGGAGGATGTTCAGCAGTTGGCTCAGGGCTAATCTTCCTCAAAAAAAGAAAGAAAGAAAAGAAAATTCTAGAAGCTAACAAAAGACAATAGGACGCATTGAACATGGCAATGCCATTTTAGATACAACACCTAAGGAATAATTCTGAAATAAATAATTGATAAACTATGTTTTACTGAAGATAAAACAAAAAAATCTTCTGCTCCACAACAGAAACTTTCAAGAGAATCAAAAGACAAGACACAGCCTGGGAGAAATTTTTTGCCAAAAGATATATGTGGAGGCCAGCTCCGTGGCCAAGTGGTTAAGTTTGCACACTCTGCTGTGGCGGCCCAGGGTTCTGATCCTGAGTGCGGACATGACACCGCTCGTCAGGCCAAGTTGAGGTGGCATCCCACATCTGACAACAAGAGGGACCTGCAACTAAGACATACTAAGATATACAACTCTGTATGGGGGGTTTTGGGGAGATAAAGCAGAAAAAAAAAAGATTGGCAACAGTTGTTAGCCCAGGTGCCAATCTTTATAAAAAAAAATAAAAAGATATATGTGATAAAGGACTGTTACCCAAAATGCACAAAGAAACCATAAAACTCAATAATAAGAGAATGAACCCCCTGATTAAAAATGGATAAAAGTCTTGAATAGACATTTCACTGGAGAAGATATACAGATGGCAAATAAGCATATGAAACGCTGCTCTACATTATATGTCATTAGGGAATTGCAAATTAACACAACAATGAGATATTGCTACACACCTATTGGAATGGCCCAAATCCAAAACATCAACCACACCAGATGCTGGTGAAGATGTGGAGCAACAGGAATTCTTATCCATTGCTGGTGGGAATGCAAAATGATGCAGCCAGTTTGGAACAGAATTTAGCAGTTTCTTATAAAGTGAAAGATGCTCTTACTGTATGACCCGGAAACCACTTTCCTTGGTACTTAACACAAAAAGTTAAAAAAAATATGTCTCTATAAAATCCTGCAAGTGGATATTTATAGAAACTTTATTGATAATTACCAAAACTTAGAAACAACCAAGATATTCTTCAGTAGGTTAATGGATAAATAAACTGTGGTACTTCCAGCAAATGGAATATTACTTAGTGCTAAAAAGAAATGAGCTGTCAAGAAAAGACAAGACATGGAGGCACATTCAATATATAATATTAAGAGAAAGAGGACAATCTTAAAAGGCTACCTACTATATGATTCCAACTATATGAAATTCTGGAAAAGGCAAAATCATAGAGCTAGTAAAAAGATCAGTGATCTCCAGGGTTTAGAGGTGGGGAGGATTAACAGATGGAAGACAGTATTTTAAGGTAGTGAAATGACTTTTTATGATTTTATAAAGGTAGATTCATATCATTATACATTTGTCAAAAGCCATGGAGTGGACAACATCAAGAGTACACCCAAGTGTAAACTATGGACTTTGAGAGATGATGTGGTAATGTAGTTCATGTTGTGAAAGAAGGAACAATCTGATAGGGGATGTTGATAATGCAGGAGGCTGTGCGTGTATGGAGACAGGGAGTATACAGCAGTTCTCTGTAGTTTCTGCTCAAGTTTTCTCTGAACCCATAACTCTGCTAAAAACATATTCTATTAAAAATACTTAGAGATGATTGAAAAATAAAATATACCAAAATATATGATGTATAGCCATTGCAGTATTTAGAGGGTACTAAATAGCTGTGAATGACTACATTAAAAAAGAATCTTAATTCAAAGCCTAATTTTGCACCTTGAGGAGATCAAATAAATACAAAGACAGCAGAAAAAAACAAAATAATAAAGTTTAGAATGGAGATAGATAAAGTTGAAAATAGAAGACCATAGTGAGAATTAATGAAACAAAATGTTTAGTCTTTGAAAATATCAACAAAATAGAAAAACTTACATTGACAAAGAGAAGAAAGAAATATTTAAAATTAGTAAAGAAAATGGAAATATTACTACTGAACTCATAGAAATAAGTAGGATTACGATAGATTAATATGGACAATAAAGTTTGCCAACAAATTAGAAACCTAGATGAAATGGACAAATATTTGAAAATACAAAAATTCTGAAAACTTACTCACGAGGAAATAAAAAATTTCAACAAATCATTAATAAGATGGAATCTGTATTTAAAACACGTGCAACTCTAGTGTGGGGGATGTAAGGAGGCTGCCACTCAAGAAAATTTCAGTACCAGATGGCTCAGCTGGTGATTACCACAAAGAGTTGTCACCACACACTCCCTTGGCCCTGCTGGATCTCACTTGCCCCTTCAGGGCTGCAGCAGAACTATCAGCATTTAAGGCAGCCGGTGGTATGTTTGCCCAGACTCACAGCTGTGCAGCATCTTCTCCTTGGTCACACCAGCCTTTGTGCTTGGAGGGCATGGCCTCTCCACTAGGACTGACCCAAGTCTCTCCTTGGAGCTGCGCTGGGACTGTGGGCTTTCCCACTGCACCAAAGAGCAATCACGGGGAGCTCAGGAGTGCAGTCACCTGTTTCCACAGTCACACCAAGGCACATGCCCACTCTCGGGGCCACAGCAGTGCTATGAGCATGTCAGCCGGGAGAGCAGTCATTCAGGTGTCCTGGGCTGTCAGGGGCCAGAGAGGGCTCACCTATCCCACCACCTCCCCTGGGGTAGTCCACCCACCTTCCAATGTATAGCAGTGCAGGTCTCTCAGGCATCCTGAGGGGCGGTGTGGGCATCCTCTGTTGATCAAGGAATGCCCATTTCGTTGCAGTTTGAAAGGGGAGAGACACAGGGAACCACTCACTCTGCCATGTGGCTGATGTCACTCAACTCAACTTTAATACATGAAATTTCTTATAATTTCAAATGAGAGAATGAAGAGCAGCAGAATATGCCACCCCAAAATATGCCACTTTGGCATATTTGTTATTTTGTCCTGAAGACAATTAAGTAAAAGCAGATACAAGAAAATCTCTCTTGCCTCTCTCAACAGGCCTGAAAGCAGGACATAAAATTGTAAAGGTGCCCTCCTCCTTTCTACTGAGAAGGACAAAAGTTTATCACTAAAGACATCTCTAGACCCTTTTCATCCCAGAGAAAGTACCAGAGGTGTTTACCTAACAGACTTTTGACATAACAAACCATTCTAAAAGTAGCCCTTATCTGCCATTTGTTCCCCCATATATTGCTTCATCAGAATTTGCACCCCTTTGAAGCCCAAAGTCCTTTTCTTTTGTCTTGTCACTCCTCCACAAAATGATTGTTCTTTGCTAAGAAGCTACATAAACTCAGGTTCTAACCACTGCTTTAAGTTACTCATCACTGAGTCCTCGCAATTGTATGTGTGATGCACTTGTTAGTAAATTTCTGTTTGTTTTCTCTTGGTAATTTGTCTGCTGTAAGTCTAATTTGCAGAGCCTCAGACAATGAACCTAAGATGGGTGGAAAAAGAGATGTTTCTTCTCATAGAACTGACAATAAAGGTCCCAGGCATTAAATAGTATGCTGATGTTGTTTAAAATTGAACTCGTTTAAGCTATTGTAACCCAGTGATAAAATGAAGGCAGCTGTGATCTTGGATACTGTATTTCCCCATACCGTCTGACTTAAGTTTATTTTTGTAACCTGAAGCTTATATGAAAACCTGTAAAGCCCATAGGAAAAGAAATGCTGTGTAAACGTTCTTATTTTTTTATTCTCATTAACCTCCTCACACATTGAAAACCAACCATCACACTGAAGTACCTTCAGAACACACCCCCATAGCCCCTGTCTTTTTTCCGAGAGATCTTTTATATTACATCGTTATTCATCTTTCTTGGTGACTTCAACCTTCTTATGTCTGGCCCATCTCAGCCCTTGGGGTTTCTGAACCTGACTGCCTTAGCTCCATAATTCTTCCTCTCTCCTGCTCAGGTGACTAACCACATAATCATCTTTGAGACCTAGAATGAAGTGCGACTACACAGAATCATAAACTAGGTCTATCCCAGAGATACTGACGAAATTAGTCTGGGTTGAGACATCAGCATTAGTTTTCCCTAATCCTTACCAAGGTGATTTCAGATGAGGGCTATCACTTTGGAGCTCACTGTTAAGAACAATGCCCTTCAGGAACGGACTTCATGTTTACCAGTCTCTGACAACTGATTATGTGGTAGAATCGTCGACATTGTTAGTATAACCTTCATATTTAGATGGTGGGAATCAGATACTTAGCCAAAATTCCTACTCTTTCCAGATGTCCTTTCAGCTAGAGATGATAATGAAATTGAAACAGAAGTATTGGATGAGTTTTGCCAGACAGCGTTTTGAAAGGGAGTAATTTGGCTCTTAAAGACCCTAAATCCTGTTTTCTTTCTCATGATTCTTGCCTTTGATGTTGATGGTCATTTGGAGATGCAGCATCCTTCATAAGACCATGTAAATCAGGCATGAAGGTGAAGTTATTCTAAGATTGATAGGCAAGAGCTGGAAACTGAATAGGGTGCCACTGTACTAACTTCTTTCTGTGTTATAAATTAAAGTGCCCTCATTTTTTCTGGTCCATTTTTGTTCTGCTTCTCTGTTACAGCAAAATTAATTATTCACGTGCCTTCACAACTGTTTTGACCACTTCAGAAACTCCAACCCCTTATTTTGTCATTTGCAAGCAATATGAAGAAAAATTCTTGATTGCAAACTGCAAATGGGCGTATGCTTTCTCTTTTATCATACACGTTTGGCAAATCCTGAATCCAGGAACAAAACCAGTCTGCTAACTGTTCATTAGCATGTGAAAAGCTTCTGTGGGGGACTGGAATTGGCCACCCCAAGATATGTGTCTTTGGCATGAGCATTATTTGTGGCTGGTTACTTTTAATAAACTGCACACAGGGAGGCAACACTGAGGGGTCGGATTTGCTTGCCCTTTATTGCAAAGCTTTTACACCTTAAGGGAAATCTCCATCTGCAAAGGTGTCTCCCTCTCTGTACCAGGAAGAAAGGGGGGTGACTTTATCTCTAGAAACTCTTATCAGTGAAGAAGGCAAGCACTTAAATCTGCATAATAATATTATTCCTGTTTACTGTACTTGTCTGGTAACCTCCTGTAACTGACTCCCCCCGCCCCAACATCCTCCTTTGTCTTTAGCTGAAGATGATATTGAAGCTGGTGGCTTCAGCCATTTTGATGAGTTGCTCAGCTTGCCTGAGCCTCTCCCATATATACATGTTATAAAGCTTTGTTTAATTTTCTCCTGTTACTCTGTCTCATGTGAATTTAATTCATTCTCCGGCCATAAGAACCCACAGTGGGTAGAGGAAATGTCTTCCTCCCCTACACTTCATACCTATTGGGAATTATTTCTGGATTGTGCTAATTTGTTTCATTTTAAATGCATGTCCACAAAAAACAAAAGGAGAGAAAACAATCCAATAAATGGTTTTATGTCTACAAAATCACTCCAATTTTCCAATTCAAGCCTATATTTGACCTTCTCTTCACTCTTCAACCATCCTACATCCTCTTCCACCCAGTCAAAGTTTCACTATAACTAGTTCTTATGCTACAATGAGGAAACAGAAGCAGTCAAGTACTGCATGTGTTATCTCCATAAGGCATGTCCTCTTGTTGATGAAAATAATCCATAACCAATTTATAAATGAAAATTTTGGTGAGTTTATTCTGAGCTAAAATGTGAGGACCATGAGCAAGGGCCTTTCTTCCTGAAGGAAGAAAGGGCACCAAAGAAGTGGGGGTGCACAGACTGGTTATATACCTACAAACAGGATGTTTCACATATGATTGAAATGTGCCTTTTACAATAGTCATGAGACTGCTCCGTCGGCACAGTGATTGATGGACACAGCAGGTAGGTCTGCGGTCTCGGTGGACACAGCAGGGTGGCAGGTCTGTTGTCTCGAGCTGGGTGGTCACAGGTGAGCTCAGCTATCAGTTCCTAGCCTAAGGAAAGATGCTTATCCTTAAGGAAATGCCAATGTGGGGGGAAGTTGCACCTTTATCTTAAGGCCATTTGTTCTTGCCACAGTAAATGTTTAAAGCAGATATATAATGCATGCTCAATGGCCATGGTCAGGCCCTTCTGTGAAAAACAAAATCATGTCGAATTAGGTTTACATCAAATGGCTTCCTCATATGCTCCAATATATCCTATTGCTTGCCATTTCTCTTTGTCATTTTCCCCTTTTGATCTATAATCTTTTGATAGAAAGCATTAATGATCAAAATATTGTCCCTCGTGCCAGGGTGTTTGCTGCCTGCCCTGGGTCCATCATGTCCCTTGGTGCTAGGCTTTTACCTCATTTATTTGCCCACTTGTCCATGTTGGGGGTAAATAGTGGACAAGAATAGAAGTATATATATTAACAGAGGAAGCATTTCATAGGTTATGTAATTTTCAATTAATTTTAGATTGTTGCACAAACATTGTATATGTGCTTTTCTATGACGCTTCACATTTACATTTCATAGGATCATAGAATAAATATAGTAACAATGATAATAGTTCAACATATTTGAAAGTATGTATTTTAAAATGAGTTCTTGGGCATAGTCCTTATGAGAAAAGGAAATTTGTGCAGGGTTATAAGATAGATTAAGCATCTGGAGTCACCAAGCAATCATTACTCTAGTTTGTATGCTATTCTTACAACAATGAGTAAAGAAAACAACAATTAGTTTGAATGTTATGACTACTACAAGAATTCCAAGAGGTGATAGAAATAGGAGTTCAATCTGGATTGAAAAAGGGAACCAATACTGCAAGGGAGCCAACCAAACAAATCAAACTGTGTGTAAGATCACTTAAGGCATCCACCTACTTCTTCATGTGCTTTAGCAGAGATGACACATTGGAAGATTCATCACGTATTAAAGCACAGCATTCAGTCTGAATGATTGTATCTGTACCACCTTGGGATGCAGTAAGAATATCTAAAGAAATTCTGTTTTGAAGGACGGCCCTTCTCATTAAAGATATTTGAGTATTTAAGTAAGGGTATTCCTGCTTGACTATCATTAAGGGCTTCTTGAATAAATTTAGTCAGAGCTTCCATATTTAATAATGACATCTTTAGCCTCAAAGAAGAAGCAAATATAGCAGCTCAGTGGCCATGCCAGAGGAACACTGAACAAGCCCATCTGGCCTTAAAGAGAGGCAACAGGTTTAACTCAGCCGGACTCCTTCCCTGCTTTCAAAGGAAACTCAGGGTACAGGGTTCTAGCCATCCAGGCAGTAGCCAAGGCCAAATATTTGGTTAACATAATTATTGAGTTATGTTAGGAGTCACTCGATAAATGCCTGGCCTTCAAGACCAGTCTGTTGCAAACTAATCCCTTTCTTTAAACATGATAGTATTGCAAACAAGTTATAAAATAGGTATACAGTTTAAGCATGACAAAGGTTTAAATGAGGAGATAAAAGGTTGGGAATACAGGCCTGGTCCAGAGTCTTGGGACAGCTGTCTACAACAGATGCCATCTTCTTCTCCTCCTGGTATGCTCCTTTCCAACAGGCCTGCAAAGAGTGTTATTTGATATCTCTTTGGATCAACAAATTCTCCAGGTTATCGTCCAAGATCCTTAAGTTCTGGGAGCTCTCTGTTAAGAATCAGCTACCAATCTTTCATTTCTTTTAAGCACCTCAATAAGACTTTGGCAACAATTTAATATATCCATTAAGCAAGGTTGGTTAATATATTTCTTTATCTAATTGCTTAGGCTGCCTTATTATCATTTAAAAAGGAGACAGTCAATGTTTAAAAAAGTATAGATCTAAGATTAAGGAGCACTAGCACAAGACCTTTTGGCTCTGAGAGAGTAAGTGCTACTAAAAGCTTAGCCAATTCAGTTTTGGTTGTGCCATTAGTTCTTTTTACCAATCTTGAGGATCGAGGATGGTAAGCACAGTTGAAATGTTGCAATATTTGCCAAATATTACAGATAGATTTGAGTTCCCCAGTCACTGTATAATTTTGGAGGAATTCCTCAAACAGGAATTTATTCTTTTCAATAATAATTTACCTAAAGCCATTGCTCTTGTGCAAGGAAAAGCCTCAAAAGAAAATGAGAACATACAGATCATTACAAGATATATCTATCCTTGAGATGGCGGCATTTGGAAAAAGTCCAATTGTCATACCTCAAAGGGTCCCTTAGGAAGGGAAACTGGCCTCGTGACTCATGAAGTGGCTTTTCTGGATTATACTTTGGGTATATAGCACAACAAGTAGAGACCATATGAGCCACTGGTACAAAGTTTCCAAAAGTATTGTTTCTCCCTTTTGTTGTAACCTTTATGTATATATATTTTCTTCTGTGGTGATTTATTAAGCCTGTAGAAGGAAATCTTTTTACTGAGTTAGCAGAGTTAATGGAAAGTAGTAGGCATTCTTGAGGCTGGACAGCATATCCAGCTTGACAGCATCCTTGCTTATCATTTAAGTAAGACCTGTTTGTAAACCAAATTAAACAATACAATGCAGTCCTGGTTTTCTCCCCTTGTGATGTTGGAAGCAAGGTAGCAAGGTTAAAATAGTGAATAATGTTTACCTACACAACATAACCTGAGGTTTATCATCATTTACTTGACAATGCTTCCCATGCAATTTAGCATACCAAACAAGCCTAATTAGTATCCCTCCTTTATAGGAAGAGAGAACAAATTTCTTTGAGAAGTCCCGGGGTCCTGTGAAAATCCTCAGAAAAATTCTCTTCCTTCATCCAGGTCAAAGGAAAGCCTTCATTCATGACTTGAATATTTTCTTTTTGAGGGAGAAGCTTGTCACAAATATCAAAAGATTTTAAAACACTTGTTCAAATAGGAAACGAGCTCACTGTGAAACAATGCTCAGGTATCTAGTCAAAATGACAACGTACAGAAACAGTCAAAAATCTTGAGTGACCTCAGTCATTATTTTAGCAAAACAGATTTGTTTTTTAAAGTAGACATAGACCAGGCTGAAATGTTCAAGATAATCATCCTTTGAGAGAACACCAAATTTTAATTTCTGCACCATCTTATTTTTAACATTAAAACTCATTTACTTAATTTGATTTACTTTAATCTTAGACAACTTGACCAGGCATAAAACTCCTTTCACAATTACTCCTTCACAAAACTTCTACAACTTTCTTTTTACAAGCAGAATTTGTCCCATGCTTGTTTTCTTACTTTCTAGTACTTTAGGACGAATTTATCTTTCTTAACTGAACAAACAAAACTACTTCCTTTCTTTATACCCTCTTTACTGAAAACATACACTTTAACTTCCTTATATACAGAACTGTTTTCCTTATTAATTTCCAGTAGCTTTAATTATACATGTCAATTATAACTTTTAACCCAGAACAGACCCTAGTAAACACTAAAATGGTAAGCAATTATGATTTATCTTTTATATCAGCATTCAAAACACTTTTCATAATTTCTAGAAACGTGCCACACTTAACAATAAGAGACCCAAAAACTTTTAGCCTCTCTACAGTAAGGAGCCAAAAGTAGATAAACTTAGATTTAGTAATTAATGTCTGATGCCTTATTTGGAAATGAGCTAGATAATCAAAGAGTTTTATTATTCATTAAAATTAACCTAGTACAACTTCAAAGTTTCAAGCTACCAAAAAGATTTTGGAAGTTACTTTAAATACACATGCCATCAACTATAATTATTGCTAAAAGTTTATCTTTAAACTCTTATTTCATTTATAGCTAAATCATTTGTTCCAAATAATGATGTTTAGATTATCTACAAAAACTTTATGAGACATTAGACAAAATTAGTTGTCATTTAAAGCTATTATTTTGCTGAGAAATTTCTAAAAGGAAACAGGAGCTTATTTGACTAGTAAACCCAGGTTGCATGTCTGCATCATATTCAAATGCTGACAACTCTTGAGGACATGCCCTTTCAATCAAACCAACAAACTTAAACTTTCATTAACCAAAGATTAATATATATCATGTTAACTTGAAATACATTTGGGTTAGTTCTATTTGGAAAAAGTTTTTGTAAGCGCTTATGTTAAGTCAATTGAATAGAGCTCTTTAGAAAGTGTACCATCGGAGGTAAAATACCACACATTTGTAACATACTTAGACACACACAAAGAACAGACAGACACAGTAAAGATTTTCTTTAGATTTAGAGTTAGGTGTTCTCATAGCAGACCAAGGTGGAAAAACTTGTTTTCCCAGTTTTTTTCCCCCATTTTTCTCTCTTTCTTTCTTTTGGCCTTAGCCATCTGGCTTGGGATCCCCCTTTCTTAAGCAATTGCAGTCACAGCATGAAACCAACTGGAGTTGAAGGAAAGGTTGACCCTTTGGGAACTGATCGGGCTCTTCTAGAAGCTCGATTTCCCACTTCTCTCTTGATTTTGTTTTGTTATATAGTCCAAACAACTTCTGAGGGCAGTGTAATGGGTAAGAAAGTGTGCTGCTTGTGAGCGTTGCTGCCTATAGAAAGGTCGTAAACACTCTCTTACGTGCCTCAGTTTTTCCCTCTGGCTGTCTAAAACCACTGTGGGGGCTCAGAGAGCTGGTTGACCAGCCCTTATGTGTGTGTCCCCGGACAAGCCTGTAATTAATTACCATGAATGAGAGTGGAGTTCCCTATGGGACCACTACATGTTTTGAAGATTGATCCTCTGACACTCCCGCTGATGTCCTTAGTCACCTAAGGAGGACTTTTGGTAAAGGCCGGGAGGAGCAATGTCCCTTTTCTTTGGAGCTGAACACATTCAGTCTCTCATTTCTCTATCAAGCAGCTTGTTCAGAACTTATAAACACAATTCTTTCCAATTTAAAGCCAAATTAAAAAACGTCAGCCTTCCCCATTCACTCCCAAGTTCCCCTAGGCTCCTCTGTCCTAGGAAATTCCTCCTCGGTTCCTCTTACCTAGGGTATGTACCAGTACCCCTTAAGACACCTAGTCTTAAGACCTTCAACAGCTCATATAAACTTTCGGACCGTCAACTTAAAATAAGGAGATCCCAGTTTCAGGATAACTCACCAGGGTCACCTGAAGAATGCAGTGATCTGGGGGCTCAATGGGCCCCTATTGGTTTCGAATGCCAGTTCAGTGTAGATTCCAAGTGGTCTTCAGTGGGTTTCTCTGAAATCCTGCCATGCCTATGCCAAGAAATGTCAATGAAAATAATCCATAACCAATCTATAAATGAAAATTTTGGTGAGTTTATTCTGAGCTAAAATGTGAGGACCATGACCAGGGCCTTTCATCCTGAAGGAAGAAAGGACACCGAAGAAGTGGGGAGCACAATGTGGTTATATACCCCCAAAAAGGACGTTTCACATGTGATTTAAATGTACATTTTACAGTAGTCTCAACATTCCTCAGTCAGCACAGTGATTGATGGACACAGCAGGTAGGTCTGCTGTCTTGGTGGACTCAGCAGGGTAGCAGGTCTGTTGTCTCAAGCTGGGTGGTCACAGGTCACCTCAGCAATCAGTTCTTAGCCTAAGGAAAGATGCTTATCCTTAAGGAAATGCCAATGTGGGGGGAAGTTGCACCTTTATATTATGGGCATTTACTCTTGCCATAGTAAATGTTTACAGCAGATATACAATGAAGACTCAATGGCCATGGTTAAGCTCTTTTGGAAAAAAACAAAATCAGACCGAATTGGGTTTGCACCAAATGACTTCCTCATATGCTCCAATATATCCTATTGCTCGCCATTTCTATTTGTCACTCTCTTGCATCTGTTCACTGCACTATTTTCTGGTCTATTACACCTGAGAAATGTGCTGGTTCCTACTGGAAGCCTCAAACTCACCAATGTTTGCCACTGAAAGACTTGAATCCTTATGCCAGACCCTTCCTCTGGTGTCAGCAGACCCTTCCTCTCCACTGACATGTTTACTTCAATTTAAAAACACACTTACATTTCCCATCTTTAGAAAGGAATCAAAACCTCCCACAATGAGGCAGTGCCTCATATATCTGTTTTCTTTTTATACCATAGAGTACTCTATAAGCAAAACCTCTGCTTTCTCACCTCCCTTCTTTCTTTACTAAACTCCAGCTAGGATTTAATTCTTAACTGATCCTCAGAAATTATTGTCAAAGTCACCAACACCTTTCCTTTTATTTTTCCTTTTTCTTCTTTTACTTTGTGTGGTGAGGAAGATAGTAACTGAGATAACATCTGTTGTCAATCTCCCTCTTTTTGCTTGAGGAAGATTGTCGCTGAGCTAACATCTGTGCCACTCTTCCTCTATTTTGTATGTGGCTTGATGAGTGGTGTGTAGGTCTGTGCCCAGGATCTGAACCTGCACACCCGAGGCTAAGGCAGAACATGCAAACTTCAGCACTATACCACCAGGCCAACCCACCAACACCTTTTCACTGGCACATCTCATGGTCATTTACATGTCCTTTCCTGTAAGTTTCTTAGCAGCATTCCAAACAGTTGATGACACCATCTAAAGCTTGGTTTTCAAAGAGCATAAAACTCTCAGTTTTCCTTTTATTTCACTTCTGATTGTTATTTCTTGCTGCAAACCAAACCACCCCCAAACACACTGGTATAAATGAACTACAATATTGCTATTGCAATTTATGAGTTTGAAATTTTGACAGGGCTTTGCAGAAATGTCTCATCTCTGCTCCATGTTCTGGCTGTAAGGGCCACGTGCAAGGCTTCATTTGCTGGGTGTTTGACTCTGCCTGGATGACCTCATTCTCAATGCTGGGGGCTGGAATGACCGGGTTTTGGTGGGACCTATCTCTCTCCATGTCACCTGTCATCATTCGACGGTGTGGTCTGAGTTCCTTTACATGAAGCATGGATCCAAAGAGAACAAAAATAGTAGCTTCAAGGACTCCAATTATCTGGGCTCACAAGTAGTACAGTATGACCTTTGCCACACTCTGTTTGCCAATGCAAGTCACATGACCAGAGTGTATTAAAGGGCTTATTTCTGGGAGAGGGTGACATCAGCGACATGGCAGACTGAGCTCACCCAGGACTCTCTCACATCCAAAGTACAACCAAAAGGAACAACTGAATTTCAATGAAAAATTATAATAACAAAGAGATCATCAGAGAACCACAGCAGCCAAACGATGGAGGGCGGAGAGACTGGAGCTGCCCTCAGAGGAGCTGGAATAGTGTAAGAGAGAAATTTGCTCCCTCTCCTAGAGACTGGGATCACTCCCACAAGTGAGGGAAGGAGAGAGCGAGGAGCTGCAAGTCCACAGAATTGTCCAGGTCTCCCACCGTGTGTGCAGTGGTAACCCTCTAATGGGGGAAAGCTTTCATGTGGGGAGACCCAATCAAGCCAGGGCCCTGGGAAACCAGAGAGCAAGATCTGATCCGAATCCAGGTCTGTGCATGAGAAAAAGTGACCTCCCTCCCCAACAGGCACTGTGCATCACCACTGGCTGAAGGCAGAGGGCTTTGAATGTGGTGCTCTCTACCCCCATCTAGTGGCAACAGACTGTAACTGCAACCGAATAATATCATCATGCACAAGAACCACTAGTCTACCATCCAGCAATTTATAAAAGCTCCAGACCAGAACCAAAACAATAAAAACACAGAAGCAAGTCCTGAGGAATTGGAAATAGGTAAACTAAGTGAAAATGAGTTCAGAGTAACTATCATCAAAAAACTCAATGAGGTAAAGGGAAATATAGAGAAACAGGTCAACGAGTTTTGGAGTTACTTCACAAAAGAGATTGAAACTATAAAGAGGAATCAATCAGAAATACTAAAATACAATGGATCAGACAAAGCAGACTATGGATTCCCTGAATGCCCGTGTAGACATCATAGAGGAGAAAATTAGCATAATCAAAGATAGACAGTCTGAATGGCTCCAGGCAGACGAAGAAAGAGAACAAAGAATATTTAAAAATGAAGAAATTCTCTGAGAAATAGTGGACTGAATAAGGAAATCCAGCTTAAGAATTATCAGAATCCCTGAGGGCATGATAAAGGAGAATGGAAAAGAAAGTGTGCTCAAAGAAATAATAGAAGAAAATTTCCCAAAGCTAGGGATTGAGGGAGAATTGTGTGTGGAGGAAGCTTTCAGTTCTCCTAGATTTGTCAATTTAAAAAGACCTACTGCAAGGAATATAGTAGTAAAAATGGCAAAAATGAGTGACAAAGAAAGAATACTCAGGGCAGCAAGGCAGCAGAAAATAACCTACAAAGGAGTTCCTATCAGACTTTCTGCATATTTCTCTACAGAAACCTTACAAGCTAGGAGTAAAGGGAATGACATATTGAAAACTTAAAAGGATAAAAATCTTCAGCCCAGAATACTCTATTCAACAAAAATATCCTTCAGGTATGACGGAGAAATTAAATCTTTTCCAGACAAACAAAAGCTAAGGGACTTTGTAGTCACCAGACCTCCACTACAAGAAATACTCAAGAAGGCGCTCATACCTGAAAAAAGAAAAAAGTGGAGAAAGGGGTTACAAAACACAGAGTAGGGAGACAGATGTAATCAGAATAGGATAGCAAATATTCAACTATAGCATTAGGATAAAGGGAAGGAAACCACCAAGGCAAAGATGATCTTATCACTCTAACCACAAACTCACAACACGAGTTGGAATAAGGGATGAAAATAATAATTTAGGAGGGGAAGAGGAAATGGACTAAATCAGTCTAGACCAAGGAAGTAAGAGAACACCAGAAAATGGACTAAATTATACACAAGATTCTGAATACAAACTTCAGGGTAGCCACTAAACTAAGAAACAGAACAGAGACACAAAACCTAAATAAGGACAAATCTAAGAAACCCAGCATAAGAAATTGCAGAAGTCAATGGGTAGGCTAAAACACACAGGACAAGAAAAAACGGTAATGCAGGAAGACCGAATAATGAGTGACAGAATGACAGCATTAAGCCCTCATGCATCAATAATCACCCTCAATGTATACGGATTGAACTCTCCAATAAAAAGACACAAAGTGGCCAAATGGATTAAAGAATGAGATCCAACAATTTGTTCCCTCCAGGAAACACACCTCAGCCCCAAGGACAAACACAGGTTCAGAATGAAGGGGTGAAAGACCTTACTACAAGGTAATGGCAAACAGAAGAAAGAGGATGTGGCAATACTGATATCAGACAAAAAGGATTTCAAAATAAGACATGTACAGAGAGACATAGAGGGTCAATATATAATGATCCAAGGGACACTTCATCAAGAAGAAATAATGCTTATGAATATCTATGCATCCAACAGGGGAGCACCAAAGTTCATAAAGCAAGTATTAGGGAACCTAAAAGAGCATATCAAAAATAACACAATAATAGTAGGGGACCTCAACACCCCACTCACATCAATGGACAACAGATCATCCAGACAGAAAATCAGCAAGGAAACAGTGGAGCTAAATAAAAAGCTAAAACAATTGGACTTAATACACATATATAGAACACTTCATCCAAAAACAGCAGAATACACATTCTTCTCAAGCACACATGGAACATTCTCAAGGATAGACCATGTGTTGGGAAACAAGGCAAGCCTCTACAAATTTAAAAAAAAAATGAAATAATAAGAAGCATCTTCTGCTATCATAATGCTATAAAGCTAGAAATTAATTGCAAGAAAAAAGCTGAGAAAGGCACAAGGATGTGGAGACTAAACAATATGCTATTGAACAAGCAATGGATCATTGAAGAAATTAAAGAAGAAATCAAAAAATACCTGGAGACAAATGAAAATGATAACATGACATACCAAGTCGTATGGGTTATAACAAAAGCAGTATTAAAGGGAAAATTCATCACAATACAGATGCATCTTAACAAACAAGAAAAACCCCAAATAAGCAATCTTAAAGTACACCTAACTGAATTAGAGAAAGAAGAACAAATAAAGCCATAAGTCAGCAGAAGGAGAGAGACAATAAAAATCAGAGCAGAAATAAATGTTATTGAAGCAAAAAAGGCAGTAGAAAAGATCAATGAAACAAACAGCTGGTTCTTTGAGAAGATAAATAAAATGGACAAACCCCTAGCCAGAGTTATAAAGAAAAAAAGGGAGAATTCTCAAATAAACAAAATCAGAAATGAAAGAGGAGAAATAACAGACTTCCCAGAAATACAATGGATTATAAGAGAATACTACAAAAAACTGTATGCCAACAAAATGGATAACCTAGAGGAAATCGATAAATTCTCGGACTCCTAGAATCTCCCAAAGCTCAGTCAAGAAGAAGCAGACTGTTTGAACAGACCAATCACAAGGAAGGAGATTGCAACAGCAATCAAAAGCATCTGAAAGAATAATAGCCCAGGACCAGATGGCTTTCCTGGGGAATTCTACAAAACTTTCAGAGGATTTAATTCCTATCCTTTTCAAGCTATTCCAAAAAATTAGGGAGGATGGAACACTTCCTAACACATTCTCCGCGGCCAACATCACTCTGATACCAAAGCCTGATGAGGACAGCAGGAAAATAGAGAACTGTAGGCCAATATCACTGATGAACATAGATGCAAAAATTCTCAACAAAATTTTGGCAACCCAAATTCAGAAATTCATCAAAAGCATCATACGTCATGAAGAAGTGAGATTCATACCAGGGACACAGGGATGGTTCAACATCCGCAAATCAATCAACGTGATACACCACATCAACAAACTGCGAAATAAAAACCACATGATCATCTCAACTGATGCAGAGAAAACATTTGACAAGATGCAACAGCCATTTATGATAAAAACTCTGAACAAAATAGGGATATAAGGGAAATACCTCGACATAATAAAGACCATATATGACCAACCCACAGCCAACATCATACTCAATGGGCAAATCTGAGGGCCATACCCCTTAAAACAGGAACAAGACAAGTATGCCCTCTATTAACCACTCTTATTTAACATAGTACTGGAGATCTTGCCCAGAGCAATTAGGTAAGAAAAAGGAATAAAAGTAATCCAAATAGGGAGGGAAGAAGTGTAACTCTCACTGTTTGCAGACCACATGATCTTATATAGAGAAAACCCCAAAGAATCCATTAGAAAACTTTTAGAAGTAAACAACAACTGCAGCAAAGTTGCAGTGTATTAAATTAATTTACATAAATCAGTAGCATTTCTCTACACTAATAAAGAACTAACAGAGAAAGAACTCAAGAACATAATATCATTCACAATCCCAACAAACAAAATAAAATACCTCAGGGTGAGTTTAACTAACGAAGTGAAAGAGCTATACAATGAAAATTACAAGGCTTTTCTGAAAGAAATGGATGAGGATATAAAGAGATGGAAAGACATTCCATGCACATGGATTGGAAGAATAAACTTAGTTAAAATGTCCATTCTACCTAAAACAATCTACAGATTCAATGCTATCTCAATCAGAATCCCAATGACATTCTTTACAGAATTAGAACAAAGAATCCTAAAATTCATATGGGGCAACAAAAGACCCCGAATTGCTAAAGCAATCCTGAGAAAAAAAGAACAAAAGGGAGGCATCACAATCTCTGACTTCAAAACATAATACAACGCTACAGTCATCAAAACAGCATGGTACTGGTACAAAAACAGGTGCACAGATCAATGGAACAGAATTGAAAGCCCAGAAATAAAACTACACATCTGTGGACAGCTAATCTTTGACAAAGGAGCCCAGGGCATACAATGTAGAAAAGAAAGCCTTTTCAACAAATGGTGCTGGGAAAACTGGAAAGCCATAGGTAAAAGAATGAAAATTGACCATTATTTCTCACTAGTCACCAAAATAAGCACAAAATGGTTCAAAGACCTAAAGGTGAGACCTGAAACCATAAGGCTTCTAGAGGAAAATGTAGGCAGTACACTCTTTGACATCAGTATTAAAAGGACTTTTTCGGACACGATGTCTTCTCAGAACATTGAAACAATAGTAAGAATAAACAAATGGGACTTCTTCAGAGTAAAGAGCTTCTTCAAGGCAAATTAAAACAGGATTGAAACAAAAAGACATCCCACTAAGTGTGAAAAAATATTTGCAAGTCATCCATTTGACAAAAGCTTAATATTCATAATATATAAAGAACTCACACAACTCAACAACAAAAAATCGAACAATGTGATGAAAAAATCTGCAGGAGACATGAACTGCCATTTCTCCAAAGAAGATATACAGATAGCCAACAGGCACATGAAAAAATGTTCATCATCGCTGATCATCAGGGCAATGCAAATCAAAACTACACTAAGATATCACCTTAGACCCATTAGAATGACAAAAATAACTAAAACTAATAGTAACAAATGTTGGAGAGGTTGTGGAGAAAAAGCAACCCTCATACACTGCTGGTGGGAATGCAAACTGGTGCAGCCTCTATGGAAAACAGTATGGAGATCCCTCAAAAAATTAAAAATAGAATTACCATATGACCCAGCTATCCCACTCGTGGGTATCTATCCAAAGAGCTTGAAGTCAGCAAATCCAAAAGTCTCATGCACCCCAATGTTCACTGCAGCATTATTTCCAATGCTTGCTGAGATGTGGAAACATCATAGATGCCCAGGAACAGATGATTGTATAAAGAAGATATGGTATATATGTACAATAGAATACTACTCAGCCATAAAAAAGAACAATATTGTCCCATTTGCAACAGCATGGATGGACCTTGAGGGACTTACGTTAAGTGAAATAAGCCAGACAGAGAAGGACAATTTCTGTACGACTCCACTCATATGAGGAATTTAAAAATGTAGACAAAGAGAACAGATTAGTGGCTACCAGAGGCAAGGTGGGGTGGGGGGTGAGCACAAAGGTGAAGGGGTGCACATACAACACGCCTGACAAACAATAATGTACAACTGAAATTTAACAAGATTGTAACCTATCATTAACTCAATAAAACTAAAAAAATAAAGGGCTTATTTCTCGATGGAAGGAGCAGCATACATGTATGTAATGGGAAAAACTGGTAACAGTCATCTTTGCCAACAGTTTACACACTGCCCATTCTAATATGTTTTGCTGATTTCTTTTCCTCTGCCTGATTTCTAAATATTAGTTCATGTTTATCCATTGTGAGGAAGATTGGCCCTGAGCTAAGATCTTTGCCAGTCTTCCTCCAGTTTATTTGGGATGCCACCCCAGCATGCTTTGAGGAGCAGTGCTAAGTTGAGGCCTGCTTTCAGTAACTAGCTAATCGCTTAAATTACAAACCTACAAATCATTCTTGATTGTCATCTTTTCTCACCCCACAAGTTCCATTAGAAAATACTCTTGGCTTGATCTCTAAAATATGCCCCTGACTTAGGAATTTTCTCTTTCACTGATATTTCTTTAGTGTAAACCATCACCCATTGGTACTTGATTTACTGCAGTGGCCTCTTTTGCTTCCACCTTTGTCCCACGATATCCATTCTCTGCACAGCATATGAAGTGGACATGTAGGACTGTAAATCGGATTATTTAACTTAAACATTTTTCATACTTGCACTTAAAGTTTCCACTCTTTAACAGGCTTTAGAATATCGTCCCTGCTCTGGCCTTTTATTTTCTCTCTGATGGTTGCTCCAATTATTTCCTCCCTAGAACTTCACTCTTGTAACAATGGCCATATTTATGATCCCTAGGCATGCCAAGCTCACTGTCACCTGAGGACGTTTGAACTCCACATCCCTTCTCAAAGAGTGATTTGTGGAGGTCTTTCTTTTCATCATTAAGTTGCAAGTGAAATATCTTATGGAGGTCTTTCCAGGACAGCTTATCTAATGTTTTCCCAACACCATGGTTACTTTACATAATATTACTGTATTTTATTTTATTTTATTTACAACACTCATCCCCAAATGATAGCTTTATTCTTTGTCATTTATTGTCACCAGTGCACACATTGGCAGGTAAATTTCACAAATTTAGGGACCTTGTCAATCTTGATCAGAAGTTTAATCCCAGCACCTAGAACATTATCAGGAACAGAAAAGGCATTCAATAATTATTGTTAAGTAAATGAATAGGTAAGAAGAAATACTAGCCACATTTTGCCAAGAAAGTGTTTTTTGTTTCTTTTGGTTTTGTTGTAGGATGTTGAAAGTATGTTATAAACTTGTGTTCATGCTATTAGCATCTTACAAAGATTTGCAAAAATGGATAATAAAAATGAAATACTCATTGTCCTCCAATTAATGGTTATACATTTCATAAAGTCTGGGTAAGAGAAATTCCATCTCTACTTCCTCCCTTTCCTTTCTTGCCTGACCAGAAAGCATGGCATTCCTCACTGTCCCTAGTTTTTTAGAACAGCACAAGAACCATGTAGACACGTGTGCCAGCCATGATCAACAGATTACCTTGGAAGACTTTGTTTTAATTTGAGGTGTGCATCACTACATTGTGACTTCTGTAGAGACTACATCGTTTGCCCCCCAAAGTCTAGTTGCCATCCTTCACCAACAAATGGGCTGCTTCACCTCTTTTGCCTTTCCCCTATGCCCTTCCCCTCTGGTAACCACCAATCTGTTCTCTGGATCTCTGTGTCTGTTTGTTGTTATTATTTTTTTATCTTCCACATATGAGTAAAATCATATAGCATTTGGCTTTCTCTATCTGATTTATTTCACTTAAGGGCAATGGCAATATTTCATGTTTTTTCATGGTTGAGTAATATTCTGTTGTTTGTGTGTGTATACCGCATCTTCTTTGTTCATTCATGGGCACTTCGGTCTTTTCCGAGGCTAGGCTGTTGTAAATATTGCTTCCAGGACCATAGGGTTGTATGAAACATTTTGGAATTAGTGTTTCCATGTTCTTTGGATAATTACTCAAAAGTAGAAGAGCTGGATCATATGGTAGCACTATTTTTAATTTTTGAGGAATCTCCATATTGTTTTCCATATTGGCTGTGCCAATTTATTTTCCCACCAGCAGGCTACAAGTGTTCCCTTTTTTCAACATCCTCTCCAATACATATTTTTTGTCTTTTTAATCTTAGCTATCCTGATGGGCATGAGGTGATGTTTCATTGTGATTTTGATTTGCATTCTTCTAATAATTACTGACATTCAAGCTTTTTTCATATGGCTGTTGGCCATCTGTATATCTTTGCAAAAATGTCTGTTCAGATCCTCTGTCCATTTTTTTGAATTGTTTAGAATTATTCTTGTATGAGATCTTGATATATTTTGAATACTAATCTTTTATCAGGCATGTGTTTTGTAAATATCTTCTGCTAATCTGTAGGTTGTCTTTTCATTTTTTTAGTGACTTGCTTCACTGTGCAGAAGCTTTTTTCTTTGATGTAGGCACATTTGTTTATTTTTGGTTGTTTCATTCCCTTGCCTGAGGAGATATTTCCAAAAGATATTACTAAGATCAATGTCAAGGAGTGTATTGCCTTTGTTCTCTTCGAAGAATTTTATGGTTTCATGTCTTATGTCCAAGTCTTTAATCCATCTTGATTTAATTTGTGCATATGGTATCACATAGTAGTTTACTTTCATTCTTTTGCATATGGCTGTCCAGTTTTTCCAAGACCATTTATTGTAGGGTCATTCTTTTCACAATTATATGTTCTTCACATTTTTGTTTAATAATAGCTGCCCATAAGTGTGTAGGTTTATTTCTGTGCTCTCAAAAATATTCCATTGATCTCTTTGTATGTTTTTGTCCTGCTACTATGCTGTTTTGTTTACTATGGCTTTGTTGTATGCTTTTAAACAGGCAGTGTGTTGCCTCCAGCTTTGTTCTTTTATGTGATGATAGCTTTGCTTATTGGGGGTCTTTTTTTGTTCTATACAAAGTTTTCTCTGTTTTGTTTCTGTGAAAATGTTCTTGGGACTTAGAAGGGATTTCAATGAATCTATAGATTGCTGAATCTGAAGATCTGCAGAATGTGCAGAAAAATTTTCCTTTTCTTTTGGTCTTTTTATTTCTTTCAACAGTGTCTTCTAGTTTCAGTGTACAGGTCTTAACTCCTTGGTTAAATTTATCCCTAGGTATTGTATTGTCTTTGTTATGATTGTAAATGGGATTGTACTCTTGATCTCTCTTTCTTCTATTTTGTTGTTAGTGTTTGGAAATAAAACTTATTTTTGTACGTTGATTTTTATGCCCTTCAACTTTATTCAGTCATTATTTCTAATAATAAATAATACAAAAACATCACAATATCTATAATAATGAATAAAAAATCTATTTCTAGTAGTTTTTGATGGATTCTTAGGATTTTCTATACATAAAATCATATCATCTGCATATGATTTTTTTTGCTTCTTTTTTTTCCGATTTTGATCTTTTTTATTTTTTATTGCCAAATTGCTCTGAATAGATCTCCCAGCACTGTGTTTAATAAGAGTAGTGAGAGTGGGCATGCTTGTGTTGTTCCAGTTCTTAGAGGGTGGCTTCTAGTTTTTCAACATTGAATATGATGTTAGCTCTGGATTTGACATACATGGCCTTTATTATGTTGAGATTTGTGTATTCACTTTATTGAGAGTTTTTATCATAATTAGACGTTGAGTCTTATCAAACTGTTTCTCTGTACCTATGGAGAAGATCATGTGAGTTTTTTCCTTTATTTTGCTAATGTGGTGTATCACATTGTTTACTTTGCCAATATTAAACCATTTTTGTATTCCTGGGATAAATCCGACTTCATCATGGTGTGTGATCCTTTTAATGTATGGTTGAATTTTGTTTCTAATATTTTGTTGAGGAGTTTTATATTAATATTCAGAGATATTGGCATGTAATTTTCGTTTTTTGTGGTAACTGTCTGGTTTCAATATTAGGGTAATTCTGACTTCATAGAATGAATCTGGAAGTGTTCCTCTGTCTTCAATTTTTTAGAATACTTTGATAATGATAGATATTAACTCTTCTGTAAATATTTTGCACAATTCACCTGTGAAGCTATCTGTTTCTGGACTTTTGTTTGTACCAGTTTTTTGATTATTCATTGAATTTTATTAATAGTTTGTTCAAATTTTCTGTTTCTTCCTGATTCAGTCTTGGAGGATTGTATGTTCTTAGGAATTTATTCATTTTTTAAGATTGTTCAATTTATTGCATATAATTGTTCATAGAAATCTCATGCTCCTTTTTATTTCTTTGTTATTGGTTTTAACAACTTCCCTTTTATTTCTGATGTTTTTGGGGGTCCCCTCTCTTTTTTTATGAGTCTAGCAAAACGTTTATTTTTTTAAATCTTTCAAAGGATCAGTTCATAGTTTCATTGATGTTTTCTGTTATTTTTAAGTGTCTATTTCATTTATTTACACTTTGATTGTTATTATTTCCTTCCTTCTACTAAATTTGGGCTTGTTCTTCTTTCTCTAGTTCCTTAGGTGTAAATTTAGACCATTTATTTCAGACTTCTCTTTTTTCCTGAGGTAGGTATGTATCACTATAAACTTTCCTCATAGAACTGCTTCTGCTATGTCTCACAGATTTTGCAAATTTCTGTTTTAATTTTTATTCGTTTCAAACATCTTTTATTTCCTCTTTAATTTCATTTTCGATCCATCAGTTGTTTACTAGCATGTTATTTAGCTTCTATATCTTTGTGTTTTTTCCAGTTTTCTTCTTGTAGTCAATTTATAGTTTCATACCACTGTGGTCAGAAAAGATACTTGATATAATTTCAATATTCTTAAATTTATTGAAACTTGTTTTATGGCCTAATATGTGATCCATCCTGGAGAACATTCCATATCCACTTGAAAATAATTATATCCTGTTCTCTTTGGGGAGGGGGATGTTCTGTATGTGTTTGTTAGTTACATGTAGTCTAATGTGTCATTTAAGGCCAATGTTTTCCTATGGATTTTCTGTGTGATGATCTATTAATTGATGTTGATGGGGTGTTAAAGTTCTCTAATCTTAATTTTCCCTGAATCTTTCCCCTCTCTCTCTTCCTCTGAACATATTATTGTTTCTCCCTTTAAAAAGAAACCTTCTTAAAATCCAAAGCCTAAACCTTTAATGTTCTGTACTCCCTTGACTGAAGCTGAACCTCAAGTTTTTGTCAGAGATACTCCTTAACTACCCAAAAGTCCTTACAAGTTTGCTGAGGAATTTAATATGGTCATTCAAACTTATCAACCTGGTTTATCTGATTTGAAAGACATAGTTCATATGCCTGTCAGTGAAGGTTAGGCCCAACATTGGATAAAAACCATTCAATTGGGAAAATCAGGAAATGTCTCTCAAATTAGAACCAGGAGACCAACCTGCTGACCTGTGGCATGATAAGTCTTGGGCAATCATTAGATGTCTTAATTAGGCAAGTCCTAGGACATGCCCAAAATGCATTGATTGAAACAAAATTCACCCTGGTGCATAAAAATATGATGAACCTGTTCATGGCTACTACAATCGACTTAAGATTGTTTTAAAGTAAGTTTGATTTTCCTTCAGATGTTGGTTCCACCTAGGTAGCTTTTAACTCTATGTTCATTAATGGGCTGAACTGGGAATTTTCCCTTCTACTGGAAGAACCAGAATGGAATGAGAAACTATGACCACTCCAGATTGAGTTAATCTGATAAAACAATTTTCTTGCACACTAAATAAGTAACTTGAAAGATAGATCTTTTACATTCTTAATTTTCAACTGTAGCAAATGAAGTCATCTGAATGAAATGTTTTAAAAAACCCTCCTAGTTCCTGCTATTATTGCAAACAGCCAGAACATGGGTAATACATTGTTACAGATTTAACTGCTTCAGGTACCTTCAGCCCTCTCACCTGCCTTTCCTATGTTCTCCAAATCCTCAACGATTGGGCTCTGAGGAAATACAGGGGCTCTTCCAAATCCTGCCTCTTTGCTTGAAGAAGCGTTTCTCCAGATTGGAGATGAAGCTCTCTCTGCCCTAATTGATACTGGAGCCACACTCTTGGAGCTCAGCCTCAGGTCTCTAAAGCAGTCCCTGCCTTGGAGCAGTAAAACAGCTCAAATAGTGGGGCTACAAATAAATCTCAAAAAGGTCCTGTCTCTGAACATATTCCTTTTGTTTAGGCCCTGTGAGAGACATATACCCTATTCTCTTTGTTTCCTCTGCCTCTGTGGATTTATTAAGCTGATAGTTCTTGGAAAAGTATACTAAAATGTCTTTCTCCCCAAAGGAGGAAATAATTCTAGAATTTGATAATAGTCATAAAAATAGCCAGCCAAGTGAATTAAATGACACTTTGATATCATCCATTGTCTCTGTCTCTAATTGTACTAGAGCTGATTCTGGGAACATTGATTATTTGTTCCTTTTGGATCAACCACTTTTTTTTTATCAGTGAAGTCTTCAACTGATATTGATAAAATTCACAGTGTACTTCCCATCAAGATTCAAATAGATTCTTCAAAGTCTCTCCCCAGACATTATCAATATTTTATAGGTAACGAAGACATCAAGGTATAAAGCCCATAATAGAGAATTACAACGCTCAAGGCTTTATTATCCCTTATACCAGTCCCTGCAAAACTTCTATTACACCTGTGAGGAAACCCACGATTCAAGTGTGAAGGTCTGTCCAGCACCTCCAAGCAATAAACAATATTGTTATCCATTGATATCCTATTGTTTCTAATCTTCGTACACTTACATCTATTCGCACTTGAAGCAAACTCTTTATGGTAATTAATTTACATAGTGAATTCTTTTGCGTTCCAGTTGACGAAGCTAGTCAATATGTTTTTGCCTTCACTTGAGAAGAAAAACAATTCACCTAGACGGTAATGCTTCAGGGTTGTACGGAGAGCCCTTCTTATTTATCACAAATCATAAAGGCTAATGTGGAAGATACAGGGGTTCTACTCTGTTGCAATATGTGGGTGGTTTACTTCTTTGCTCCGTTTCCCAAATCTCCTCAGGGGAAGACAGAATGCAATTCTAAAGATTTTAGACTTAAAAGGATCTAGGGTCAACAAGGATAATTGCAGTTTGCCCAAACCCAGGTTTGATATTTAGGACATCTGATGTCAGAGCAAGGGCTAAATCTAGATCCCCATAGGTTTCATGGTGATTAATGTTTCCCCAAACCTAAACCTAAGTGCCAACTGTAAGGTTTTCCTCGGCTAGTTAGTTATTGCCAAAACTGGATTCAAATTTTTCTCTGTCATTTCCCACTCTCTATGATTTACTGATGTATAACAGACTCAACTCAATTTTATGAGAAGATTGGACAACATGGCCTTTATGGCTTTAAAGGAGAGTTTGATAAACCCACCTGCTCTTGGACATTCCAGTTATCAGATTCCCTTTTCCATTTTTGTATATAAAGAGGAAGAGAAATCCCCCAAAAACAGGGGACCGCCATTGACTCATAGGGTATTATAGTGAGCAGCTGGACCCTGTGGTGTAGGGATATCCTTCTTATAGCATTACTGCCACTGCCTTTTTGGTTAAGACCACTGAGAAGATTATTGCAGGATCCGTTTAACCACTTTGGTATATCATGTAGCAGAAACCCTCATAAATTCTTATTACACTCAACATATTTCAATCAGCTGCCACGCGTTCTGTAAATTCCTTTTGTTAACTGCTCCTGACATAACTTTTTTATGTTGTAATAACCTTAACCTGGTTAGTATTCTCCCCTCAATTACTGACAAAGTCCCTCAGGAACACTTAGTGCTGATAGATCACCTCCAAAACTCTTCATGGTGATCTTCAGGGAACTACTTTGTGTAATGCTGACTTCTCATTGTTCAGTCCTGGTTCTTATTTAATAGGTGACGATGGCAAACTCATATTGTTGAGGCAGAACCTTTACATATGGCTACTTTGACACAACAGGCTGAGTTGCACACAGTTACACAGGCTTGTACTCTAGCCAAGAGCAAACTGCCAATATTTATACTGAGAGTAGATGTGATTTTGGAGTAGCTCATGATTTTGGAATGTTGTGGAAGCAACCTGGCTTCCTTAATTCTAGTTAAAATAAATCTTAAATTGGTCCCTATGCTCAGAATTCATTAGATGCTATACTTTTCCCTGTTGCTTTAGCTAATATGAAGATCAAGCACTGTAAACCTGACTCTCTGAAAACTAAGGGAAATTACCTTGCTGATATTTCTGCAAGAAATGCAGCCCTTAAAGGAACAAGCAGGAATGAAAAATCCGTCATGCATCAAAGGCTATTTCCCCTACTGAAAACTTAGAAAAACTGTCTAGAGAAGCCTAACTATTGGCCTCACAAATGGGAAAATGAGAGTGGAAGTTCAATAATTGTAGGTTTAATACAAATAGAAAGCCCTGCTTCAGACCAAATAACAAGCCAGTCCTACTAGAGACTCTAAAATTCCCACTCCTAACCACTGTACATGCATTTGACTATTGGTCTACTGACAAAATGATGGCATTCACTAATTAAGATAGGTGAGGATATATTAACAAATCTGCAAAGAGCACTTATCTCACTTGTTCCATTTGTCCAAAATACGACAGGGAAGCCTGTCGGTACTGCTCATGGACTTTTTAAACATAGGTAATCAGTCATTCAAGGTTTGACAACTGGATTTCATACAACTTCTCCCAGATCATGGATAGAAATACCTTTTGCTTATGGTTACTGGACAGAAACCTTCCCTTTCAGACATGCTTCTGCATCTTCTGTGGCATAAGTCCTTTAGGGAATGGTTATTGCTATCTGGGGAACAGCTCTCAAACTTTATAGTGATCAAGGAACCGATTTTACTGGTCAGGTACTTCAACAAGTCTGCACTATTTGGGCAGTTTTACAATACTTTCACTGCACTCAATATCCTCAACATTCTGGTCTAATTGAATGCACTGATGGCCTTATTAAGACACAATTGGCAAAATTTCTAGAGATTCTCCAAATACCTTGACCAAAATCCCTGAGATTGGTCCTTCAAAATCTCAGATACACCCCCTTTTGAACTCATAAACCCTCATCCTTTGAGATTATCACTGGACGCCCAATGAACTTGGCTCCTGTCTCTCTTGCCAAACCTTTGGTGATGACATAACGCTTCAGATGATTTCCAATGCCTATGATCTTGATAACATGGAATTTAGAAAAAAATGCCTGAAGGTTCTCCTTCCTACCCCTTTTTTGTTAGTCAAATGTGGCTACAATAGGTTTCCAAACTGTGCACTTTCCTTCCAGAGTGGGATATGACACCCAGAAAAGCTCCTTCCTGGCATCAAGTGACAAATGGTTGAAACTGGAAAAACGTGACTCTTGATCAGTGATGCTTTCAGAGAAAGATCTTGATAAAGAGGGAAAATATGAAAATTAACAAACAGAATCCTCATTAAAGTGGAATAGGGAGACCAAAAGGGGGAGCTCTCACATCCTACATTGATATTGGAGCCCAACAGGAAGAAGAAAGACTTCCTCTTCTTGAGTGGCAAGAAGATCAGTCAATGAGACACTTCCACAAACCAGACAATGAAAAGCCACTATACATCAATCTGTAAATTCCTCCAATAGACACTTTGTTTTCAATAGCCATCCCAACTTCCCCTTCTCCTCCATAAAATAATTTTTCCTCACCTTTTCTACTGGGGGCTACCACAATTATCACTATAGTTTTACAAGCTGAGTCAAATAAACTCATTTTGCTGAGGAAAGGACTGGCTCTCTATCTACTTAAGATCATCAATTGCTACCCCAGCTTTCTTTTTGTCTCCATTTGCATCAAATATGTTTTTCTATTACTTTATTTTCATCCTATGTGTATCTTTAGATCTGAAGTGAGTCTCTTGTAGGCAACTATAAGGATATAGTATTTACCCCATTCAGCCACCCTATGTCTTTTGATTTGAGCATTTAGTCCATTAATGTTAAAATAATTATTGATAGATTTGTACTTGTCATTTTGTTAATTGTTTTCTGCATGTTCGGTAGTGATTTTTGATCCCATTATTTTTCTGTTGATCACTTCTCTTGTGATTTGATAATTTTCTTTGGTGTTATGCTTGTATTCCTTTCTCTTTAGTATCTGTGTATTTATTTTAAGTTTTTGATTTGTTATTATCATGTGGTTTAAATATAACAATCTATGTATATTCCAGTCTATTTCAAATTGATGATCATTTAAGTTCAAGCACATTCCAAAAGCACTACTTTTTGACTCCCCACCATTTTGTTTCTGATGTCATAGTTTACATCTTGTTGTTCTCTGTATTCCTTAACTAATTATCATAGATATATGTGATTTTACTACTTTTGTCTCTTAACCTCAAACTAGCTATATAGGTGTTTGATCCACTACCTTTACTATATATTTGCCATTACCAGTCAATTTTTTCTTTTGTAAATTTTTAACTTCTAGTTATGACCTTTTCTTTTTCATTTAAAGAAGACACTAACATTTCTTGTAAGGCTGGTTTAGTGGTGATGAACCCCTTTAGCTTTTGTTTGTCCTGGAAACTCTATCTCCTTCAATTCTGAAAGATAACCTTGCTGGGTAGAGTAGCTGTGCTTCTATTTTTTTTTTTCTTTCAGCACTTTGAACATATTGTACCACACCTTTCTGCTGAAAAATCACATGAAAGTCTTATGTGGTTCCCTTGTATGTAACTAGTTATTTTCTCTTACTTCTTTTAAGTTTCTCTCTTTATCTTTAACTTTAGATATTTTAATTTTAGTATGTCTTGGTATAGGTCTCCTTAAGTTCATATTAGTTGAGACTCTGTGCTTAGTGGACTTGAAGGTCTGTTTCTCTCGTAGGTTAGGGAAGTTTTCAGCCTTTATTTCTTCAAATAGGTTTTCTATCCCTGTCTCTCAATTCTCCTTCTGAGACTCCTATAATGAAAAAATTAATACGCTTGTCCCAGAGGTCCTTAAGATATCCTCATATATATTTTATAAAGATTGGCACCTAGGCTAACAACTGTTGCCAATCTTCCTTTTTTTTTTCTGCTTTATTTCCCAAACCCCCAGTACATAGTTGTATATCTTAGTTGCAGGTCCTTCCAGTTGTGGGATGTGGGATGCCGCCTCAACATGGCCTGATGAACTGTGCCATGTCCGTGCCCAGGATCCAAACCCTGGGCTACCACAGCAGTGCGCAAGAACTTAACCACTCAGCCACAGAGCTGGTCCCCCTCATGTTGTTTTCTACTTGTTTGCTGTTCCAGTTGGATGATTTCCACTACCCTGTCTTCCACATTGCTGATGCATTCTTCTGCATCATCTAATATGCCATTGATATGCTCAAATATATTTTTCATTTCAGTCATTTTATTCTTTAGCCATGATTGGTTCTTTTTTATACTTTATATCTCTTTGATGAAGTTCTCACCATGTTCATCAATTCTTCTCCTGAGTTTGGTGAGCATCTTTATGACCATTGCTCTGAATGCTATCCAGTAAATTACTTACCTCTGTTTTATTTGTTTCTTTTTCTGAGGTTTTGTCTTCTTCTGAGAATATGGAACATAATCACCATCTCCGCAATTTGCCTGTCTGCGTTTGTTTCTATGTGTTAGGTGTGTTAGCTATGTCTCCCAGTCCTGAAGAGTTGGCCTATGTAGAAAGAGTCCCAGGGATCCCAGGAGCCCACAGTGCACTGGTCACCAGAGCCTGGTGTTCTGGGTGTGGCTCTTATGTAGGCTCCAAGTGCCCTCCTGTTGTGCCTGGGCCATAGTTGCTGTGGGGATGCTGGCATGTGAGACTGGCTCCCTCTGGGTGGGAGTTGCTTTGGAGGGGCTTCAGTGCCAGCCAAGGCCACCTGCCAGGGCGGCAGGGCAGGAGTCATTTTGGAGTAACATTGGCTGGGGCAGGTCTATAGGGAAATGCCAGGGCAGGGTGAGTGGTGTGAGCAAAGTAAATGGAGAGTGTCAAATATGGGTGCCCACCAGGGATGGCACCTAGGTAGAAGTGTAAAAAAATGGCACCCACCAGCACTTTTGTTTCTGGAGAATGTTCCAACATATTTATGCTCCTCAGACACATGCCTTAGAATTAGTCAATGGATCTCCTTCACATGTAATCCAGGTCCTTTTCAAACTGCTGCCTCTGCACTGGCAGACAGTGACCTCAGAATCAGTGAGCTTGTGCATGTGCTTTTTGAGAGTGCAGTCTTGGTTTCTTACAGCTTTCTGGCTCTCCCAGACATAAGCCCTATTGGTTTTCAAAATCAGACATTTAGGGGGATTGTCTTCTTGATGCAGTTCCCATAGTTTGGGAAGCCCAATGTGTGCCTCAGGCCCCTCACACATCAGAGAGGAGTCTCTCTCACTCAGGGTGAGAGGGTCTCCACAGTTGTGAGTTGTAGCCTTCCTACTGTGGGTTGCCATACCAGGGGTGTTGGTCCTGACTAGACCACATCTCCAACCTTCCTACACATCTTAATGTGTGGGTTTTTTTTAATATCCTTAGTTGTGAAAAATTTGTTCTGCTAGTCTTAAGGTCATTCACAGCAATAGTTGTTCTATATGTAGTTGTAATTTTGACGTGCCTGTGGGAGGAAGTGAGCCAAGAATTTTCCTCTTCCATTTACCATCTTGATCATTTCTATGCCTTTCTATTTATTCTTTATAGAAATTGCGTATATATATATATTTCAGGCTGGCCCGAAATTGCTCATATTTTTAACTAACAAAAATATATTTTGCCTTTAGAATGACTATTTCTCTATGTTCCAATTTTGTTTCAGTTTATATCTTCTTTTATATCTTTTAAAAGTAATTTCTCAAAGGTTAATTCTTCTTCCTACCCTACGTATTTCCCTTTCAAGTTTCATTATTGCCTTTACCTTGGTCTATATTTCATGAAAGGAAGTTTCCTCATGTATCTGATGATTCCTTTCTGTTCATATATATGAGTTAGCCCCTAACCTCACTGGAAGTTTTGTGGAGAGGGAAGATTTTTTAAAATATAGCCAATATATGTTCCAAGTGGGGACACTATTTGATTGTGAGAAATGTAAAATATTAGGGTCTGTGGCTCTCTTCTCTTGAGCTGACCAGCTTCTATGGAAAGAAAATGTCAATCTCCCCTCTAAGGGTTATTAGCATGGCTGCCAGTATTACCAAGCAAAGGGGAATGAACAGGGTCTCCAGTTCAGGATGGGGATGATTACACACACTTCTGTTGTCAAATTGGTCATCTGCCTGCATCTGTCACTGTTGCACCCTCTGGTTCAAAGCCTCTAAAGACAAGCTTTGGGTTTCCATAAGATACTGCCAGTCCTCTAAATCTTTTAGGGACACACTGGAACTGAAGGTTAGTAATAAACAATACAGAAAAGAGAAGAATGCTGTATATTACAGAGTTTCTGGTTCAATGTAGTGATCAGAATTCAAAGATAGCCCATACTGACCCATGTCCTAGTATAATCTCATTCTTTTACTTTGATTAAGACTGGTTATCACCTCATGATTAGTTTATGGCAAAACTGAAGAGAGTTTGCAGGTGTAGCTAAAGTTGATCTAATTCAACTGTAGTTCTCCTTTTCAGATGACTTTGAATTATGCATATATAATTGTTTAGGTCTGTCTTATAAATAAATTTTTTCCTAATTATAATAGTAGTTGCCTAGGAGATATTACATCTGAATGTTATGTATTAACAAAAAGGTTATAATCAGATCAAATAGGTAAAGTATCATAAGTTTCCAATAACGTAGTAAGCCATCCTTCACTGGACTTAAGTAGACACTTTCAATCAGTTAATCACACTTGATTTAACAAACTATGTATAGATTTAATGACACATTTCACCATATTCAGAATGCTAGTTTTCAAGTCATACTCAGCATAACCACAGAACTCTCTTTCTCTAGCACTTAAAAATCTCTGACTTTTTTATTCTTTGTGAAATAATAAGTGAATTTATTTATTGTTGTTTTCCCATTCCTTTTAAGTTAATAGACTCAGATATATATTTAACTTTGGAGATATTTGTTTTATTTGTTTAACTATCTTCTAAGATTTTGACCTTCTCTAAAGTATTTTAAAAGGAAATAAAATCCACTGTATAAAAAAATGCGCTTTAAAGGAAAGATATATGTGGTTTATATCACACCTTCCAGGTTATCTGATTCCAATCTTTCATTGAACTATTTTGCAACTTTGTTAATTTCACCACATATCTCTGGACAATAAAATTAAAATAAAGTTAACATTGGTATAATGAGTGATTTATTGGTTAAACTCTTGTCTTCATGTAAAGTATAGCTAATAGCTGATATTTTACCTCTAGCTTCTCATTCTTCATCCTGATTATACTGTTCAAACCATACTTTAAAAAGAACTAGAAATTCCTATAAAATTAAGCAACTATATTACCTTTAATTGCTTTATATGGAGATATAAATGTAATTAATGATTTTGTTGAAATTTTTATCTTTTATAGGATTACCTCACCTCTCTAGAATCTGGCAATTTTGTAAAATCGTCTTCAGTCTCAGGACGTTAGGTTTGCAATCCTTTTACTACAGTAAGTCTACAGAGTGGGATAGACATTTCTGGAAATGCAGAGGAATGCTCTCTACATACAAATATAAGAAACAGTCATCAAATGAAGACATAGAGGAGAATAGAGTTCAGGCCAATTCAAGTGTTAGAAAAGATAACCTTTGGAAATCTATAGATGTTTGTACATCTGCCCACTGTAGTACCTTGAAAGTGAAGAATCAGACAATGGAACAGATTCTGTCTCTGGGTCTGGTCCTCAAACACCACCAGTATTGCTCCTTCTCTTTTAAATTCTAGAGTTCTTCATGGCTTTCTGTATGCTGCACGGTTGTCTAAATGTTTACCATCTCCTAAGAGAAGTACCATTTTCTTGAAAACTCAGTGATTCAATATTTTCCTCAAGACTTTGCAGTGAGCAAAGTGCCCCTGCTGGCTGTCATGTGTTATGGCCTCTAATTTTACATGATTCCCACCATGATAGTTAACTTTGAGTCCCACGGTGTGCATACATAAGGTGCTTTGCCTTTTCTGGGTGCATTGTTCAATATCTTTATCAATGTATTTGTTGATGTACTTTACTTCCAGGGAAATCAGACCTTTATTTTGTGAAATCCCCTTATTAAGAAATGTATCTGTGCTGACGTCTTTATCAAATGGTGACTTTTCAATTTTATCGTATGTAAAGTATGTCTCCACACAGTTGTTAAATTTTAATTAAATGTCATTTTCACGTGACATTGCTATTTTTTTATTCCACTTCCTCCTAATCGTATATGGACATATTCTCTCCATGGTTTGGGGGAGAGAAACACTTTGACAATCTCTTACATTATTGTCATGTCCTTCTATGGTGCAACCAACACCCAGTGCTTTCTCTTAAAACTAGACCAAGTTTCTGTTTCTACTTCGTTATCACATCTATGATCATCCCTAATTATATGACCTTTGAACTAGGTGCTTGCTGTAGAGTATACGAGGAAATGTGAATTTATTCCATTAAGACTGCTGCAGATGGGACAGGAGCTGCAACAGGTATCCCCCTTTATATTTCTGAAAACACATTGCAATTTCTAAGACCTAGTCTACATTGGAGAAAGTAAGAAAATGTGGTTATATTACAAGTATTGCCGCCTCCACATCTTTTAAGCATAGGACAAATCTCTAATCTTTCTAGCTCCCCCAGATGGCAGTATTGCTTAGCCTTTTGACCATAATAGTCCTCTATGGGCCAGGAAGTCACTGTGAGCATTTCATAGGTTTCTGAGTCTGCATGTTTCTACTGTTTTCTCGAGGATGGGAAAACAACTGCTGGACTACAGCACATTGTGTTCTTAGCATGAAAAATTTACACTGTTTCCCACCTTATATCACTAACAAGCCAATCATTAATGATTTATCAGAGTTAGCATTTATTTATCTGCCAAAGCATGCATTTACATTTCCCTAGTGCATATTTGTCAGTATAGTCAGAAGTCCCTTAGAAGAAGTCAGAACAAAAATTTCAGTAAAAACTTGAAGGATAAGTAAAGAGTCATTCAATACGTATATCTGGCCTGACTTCTAGTCTAATTCTCCTTATTTAGTAAATGACTCAAGTTACTATTGTATTACTCAATATTTTGGTGAAAGACTGCATTTTTCTCTTAGTTGGCTCAAGCCAGCAACCCATTTACCCAACCCAGACTATTGTGGGTTTTACAAATCCTATAGACTCCTTAGGTGGCTCAGAGATTTTATTCCTACTATGCCCAGAGTAGCTAACTGTAATCACAGATCTCTTCAGGCAAAAACCGACTTTGACTTCTAATAAGACCTATGCCTGTCCAACATGCTACTCCTCCTGGATCTTGTATCTTGTTATCCTCGTATTTCAAGAGGAATCTGAGAATCTTCTTCAATCCCAGCTCCTCATACCCCTTCCCAGGTCATATATATATATATTTAAGCTAACTATAGACAGTGATCTGGAAATCATAAAACCACTTCCGTGGATATTAGGCAGCCTCATCCCACAGCCACTGCATTGCTTGTTCCTCAAAATGCATACAAAATTTTCTATGTATTGAAAATTCTTCAGCATACATACAACATATTTATCAGTAAACCTAAGCATTTTTCAGTTTCTTTGATGCAAGAAACCAAAGGCACACAAATATATGCTCAGTACTTAACCTTTAATGTTTTATCTTATGTGCAAATGACCTAGCTATCCAATAAAATGTTATTATTTAAATTAGTAAAGCTATAGAGTTTGTTTCCAAAAATATTTTGAAAGTTGCTTTTTAAGTATGCAGGCTATAAAACATAATTACTGTACTTGAAAAGTCTTAGCCAGTTTTAACAATTATGTTTAAATTACTCTTAAAACCTTCATGTGATATTAAAGCAGTTAACCATCATTTTAAGTTGCTTTAAGTACATACATCAAAATACATATAATTATTGTTAAAAAGTTTTTCCAAAAACTTTTATCCTTTTATTTAGTTTACCTGTCTTTAGCAATTATATTTAGATCATTTACAAAAACCTCATGAGACATTAAAAAAACTTAGCTATTACACTGAGTTATTAGTTTTGCTTATAAATTTTGTAACAAATAACATGAGCTTATTTGACCAGTAAACGCAGGCTGTATGTCTGCATCATGTCTAGTGCTGATAACTCTGAGGTAATGTCTATTTTAAATTAAACCAGCGAACTTAAACAGGCTTTCATTTACCAAAGATCATTTTATATCATGTTAAATAACTGTCTCTTAGAAGTTTTTGCATGTTAATCAAAGACTACATTCCAACAGGAGAGGTTTTGAATTCTCTTCTTTCTGAAACCAAGGTTTCCCAGAATGGTCATTATAATTTTAAGTTATCTCAAAAGTTTACTTATTTTTACTCGTTCAATTTTACATCAGGAATTTTGGGGGAATTGAGGCAAAGCTCAGCTTTGGCTTTGGCTGCTGGCGTGTTCATTTATTTAATTATTTTCTCTTAAAGAGGCAGTAACGTATTCCTCATTTTGTTTAGAAGCCTCAAAAGATTAAAACAGGCTTCCGTTCTTGTAACTGGATTTTCCAATTGCATATGTAAATACACCAGTTTGGGTGAACTGAAATTGGCCCATTTAAGTACATCAATTTTTACAAAACTCTATCTTAGTTTTACTAACTCTTATACTTTTAATTATAACTTACATTAGAATTTCATTAACAAGTTTTGGTATTACAATATTGTGTAGGGAAAGGATTCCCAGCTAGACATAACATTTATAAAATAACATTTATTCCCAAAGAAAACAAAGTTGACATAACCTCTTCATATAATATTAGCTTAAACACTTTAATTTTTATAGTCATTAATCTTAGTAGCCTAGTTGTTGCCCCAAACAATCGGTCAGGTTTTTCACTCTGATTTTTGCCTCCTGACCTTTTAAAATTTTTCAAACTGGGGTGAATAGAACAGGTTTGTCTGATATTCTTTAATGTCAGGGGGCCAAGAGAGGAGTCCGTTTAGCCCATACAACCTTAAGAAGTGTTTTATTAAAACCTTTGCTTTAATTTGATTCATGTCTGTTCCATTTATCCCATTTTTCTTTTTTAATAACTAGCTAAAGATTTTCATCCTGTTGGGATGAGTCCTGTGACTCTTCCCTTTCTAATTTATCTTTGTTTACTTAATGTTTTCATTAGCCTCTATAAGACCAGAAGAAGAACCTGAGACCCCAAATTTGATTAAGTTTTTAACTATTCATTGTGTTTTCCTTTTAATTTGGTCTTTTCATAGGTAACAATAAAACAGCTGTTTATTATGAGAGCTCTCTAAAATGTTTCCCAACTTAAGGATCCATCGTTTGGCCATTTTTTTTCTCTGGAGTCTAAAGAATATTGTGGTCACGTGGTGTCACAAAAGAAAATCATACCTCTTCAGACATTGGCTTATAGCTATAGATTGATCAGTCAGCCAAAGTTTTTCCCAAGGGGCTCTCAGGTGGAATAGATGCAGCACCTCCCATGTTAATACTTTTAAAAGCAAAGACAAACAGACAAACAACAACAAATACCAAACAAGCACTCTTTCCAAAAAACCCTGGACCACAAATGGAAGCCCAAACAATGACCAAAACCAAAAGCCAAAGAGCTTCCAGTCTCAGCTTAGTTCGTGTCCTACACTCGGGGGCACCCAACAAATGAAGATCTGCTACACAGATATTCCCAAATGAGCAAGGACAAGGGACCTCGGTTGTGCACACGTGGGGGTCTTATCAAAATCTGGCCAGGGCATCATGACTTCAAAAGAAATGGAGCCCAGAGGGCTGCCAAGTACCCATTATTTCCAGCTGGTCCTGTTGGAAAAGACTAGCCCAACTACAAAAATAAAAGCTACCAGCTACTTACAAGAGACGTCTTCCTAAGCCCTGAACCTAGTTTCTTCCACCACCAAAGCCACAGTGCGGTGGGCCAATGACATCAGGTTAGCATCCAGTCTCTTGAGGCAGTCCCTGAGACAAGAGGCTCAGGGAAAGCTCAGGAAGCTGCAGGACAGCTTCCAAGAGTGGCCTTTAGCCAGAGGCCAGTGTACCACAGGCGAGATGTCCACTTGGGACATGGTCCCATCTGGGTCACCAAATTGATATTGAACTTGAGGTGAGTTCACTTACCCATTGGACAGAAAACCAATCTCTGACACTTGGTGTAGTGAAAGAAAGTAGCAATTTTATTATTGCACAGTGCTCAGCAAGGAGACAGGGCAGCTAATGCTGAAATCCCAAACTCCCTGCAAAGCTAAAAGGAAAGTTTTTTATTATTGAGTTCATAATAGTTTACATCAATGTGACATTTCAGTTGTACATTGCTTCTTGACTGTCAGCACATCGGTGCTCCCCTTCACCCCCTGCCCCCCCTTAACCCCCTTACCCTAGTAACCATTGAACTGTTTTATTTGTCCAAGTACTTGTTTATATTCCACACATGAGTGACATCATCTGGTGTTTGTCTTCCTCAGTCTGGCTTATTTTGCTTAGCATAAGTCCCTCTAGGTCCTTCCATGTTATTGCAAATGGGATGAATTTGTCTTTTTTCTGGCTGAGTAGTATTCCATTGTATAAATACCACATCTTCTTTATCCAATCATTGGTTGATGGGCACTTGGGTTGCTTCCATGTCTTAGCTATTGTGAATAGTGCTGCAGTGAATACGGGTGCATATGTTACTTTGGATTGTTGATTTCAAATTGTTTGGGTAGGCACCCAGTAATGGGATAGCTGGGTCATATGGTAGTTCTATTTTCAGTTTTTTCAGGAATCTCCATACTGTTTTCCATAGTGACTGCACCATTTTGCATTCCCATCAGCAGTGTGTGAGTGTTCACTTTCTCTAGATCCTCTCCAACACTTGTTATTTTTAGTCTTAATGATTATAGCCATTTTAACAGGCATAAGGTGGTATCTTAGTGTACTTTTGATTTGCATTTCCCTGATGTTGAACATCTTTTCGTGTATTTATTGGCCATCAGTATATCTTCTTTGGAAAAATGTTTGTTCATCTCCTCTGCCCACTTTTTGATTGGGTTGTTTCCTCTCTTATCATTCAGCTGTATGAGTTCCTTATATGATATGGGGATTAACCCCTTGTCAGATATATGATTTGCAAATGTTTTCTCCCAATTGGTGGGTTATCTCTTTGTTTTGATCCTAGTTTCTTTTGTCTTGCAGAAGCTCTTTAGTCTGATCAATTCCCATTTGTTTATTTTTTCTTTTGTTTCCTTTTCTGAGGGGACATGGTATTTGAAAATATCCTTTTTAGTTTGATGTCAGAGAGTGAACTGCCAATATTATCTTCCAGGAGTTTTATAGTTTGAGGATATACCTTCAAGTCTTGGATCCATTTTGAGGTTATTTTTGTCTCTGGTGTGAGATAGTGGTCTACCTTCATTTTTTGAGTGTGGCTGTCCAGTTTTCCCAACAGCATTTATTGAAGAGACTTTCATTTCTCCATTGTATATTCTTGGCAGCTTTGTTGAAGATTAGCTGTCTGTAGATGTGTGGTTTTATTTCTGGGCCTTTAGTTCTGTAACATTGCTCTGTGTGCCTATTTTTGTATCAGTTCCATGCCATTTTGGTCACTAGGGCTTTGTAATACACTTTGAAGTCAGAGATTATGATATCGCCAGATTTGTTCTAAAAGGAAGGGTTTTTATTTGGGGTTCTAGGAAGGAGAGGGGTAGCATATGGCCTTGTTAGTCGAAGCTTTGCTATCATCTTGTGTTTGGCCTTGAGACTGCTTGTAGAGAGAAGTGAGCCCATGACCTTGCTGGTCAGCAGCTTTCCCACCAACCTGTACCTCCTTGTGAGGAGGAGATAATGACTCCATGTGCTTGTCCTTGGTGGTCTCTGTCTTCATGGATGATAGTGGATTCTGGAGCCAGGAAGCCAGGGAATAAGCAGGGAATGAGTGTTTTGGTTTTAACTCCATATATGCTGGGTTTAATATAGGGAAACTGATATCAGGGTTGGTATCAACTTGGCAGAATGGTGTAGAACTAAGCACAACTCAATACAACTTCCTATCTTGTGCCTCATTTTTCTTCTGCAAATTCCTATATCTTCTGTGATCTTTGACACTCTTCATGACAAAGGGCAAAGCTATAAGCATTGGTGCCAAAGAGAAAACTATAGTTATGGTAATGCACTTGTGGTAGATCAGGAGAGACTTTGGACAGGTTATTTTCTTCAAGCAGTGTATGGAATAAAAAAAAAAAACAGGAAGAATGGGTAGAATAGAAATGGAAGGGCTTAGAATCATGAAATGTTTGGAATAAAAGATCATGAGGCACTTTAGATTTTCAAACTGGAAACAAAGCTGTGTTAAAAGTAAGATTAAATGAGCCAAAGTACTGTGGAGAATTTGAGGTCAGCATATACTAAGTCAGTCGATCCATGTGTTTTATCATAGTCAAGTAGAAAATATGGACAAAATAAGTCAAAGAATATGGAATATTTCTTGTTGTTTGGACTACTAAAATCCCCAAAATAATAATTATGTGAAACAATACAAATGACTTGTTTTTCTCCATTACTATTACCCAGGAAGTATAATATATATATGTGCATCATTGTTTTTGAACGACTTTCCTTAGTAACTTCTCTATCTAAAATACACTCACACACACACAGATATGTCCGAGATACATATGTAAACACAGATACATACACACGTGTGTACATATATTATGTGTATATATTTTACTTGTGTGTGGAATATGTGGGTGGAATCACAGATCAAATAGATGTGTAAGGATGCACAAAATTTTTAGATAGAGAAGATTTAAAATATTCCATATGAGATTAATTGACATTTGGGTAACATTGGAGAGGCTTTCCTATGGATGGGATGGGGTAGAGTCAAAAACGTTCAGTGGGAATGATTCCCACACTCAGGCACAGGTAAGCAGTGAGACAATGATCCAAGGTGACTGGAATTTCTATCTCCAGCTCTGACTCCATAACTTTTTAGACTGCTACCAGTGGAGTCCTGCTTGACTTTTTCCCTCTGAAAATCTTCTGCAATAATGACTTTTGACCTCTCAGGAAACTTAAAAGTTTCATGCTCTAAATTTTCTATAGACTATGGGTACTTTATTCATCTTAACAGATATATTTTCTGCTAGATTTAATGATATAATTGGTGATATCACCTCCAAGGGGGTAAACATTGCTGTTAGGAGTTCAGAAATATCTCAGGTATTACAATAGTTTTTGGCCCTAAAAAGGCTATCGTACATAGATAGAATATTATATCTGTGGTATTAAAGTTTTTGGTGGATGGAGTGATGAGAAAAAATAATTAAAGTCTCTTTAAGGGCACTGATGATTAAAAACAGATTGAGAAACACTGAGTTAGACAACTCAGCAACAAAGGAAAGTATAAAACATTTTACATGGCAAGGTTTTCTTAGTTTCCACTGATGGTTTTCAGGATGTGCTACCCCAAAATACTGCACTTTGGTATATTGAGTATCTTAAGCTGGAAGAGTTTGAGAAAATGGCAAAAGCAAGGTCACTCTGACCTCCCCTTCCTCATCACTTTCCTCTGAAAGCATGAGATAAATCTCCCATGTAAAGTTCCCCTCCCTGTACCAGAAAGAAGGGAGACATGCTTATTACCTTTTAAAGGCAAGACAACAGGCCCAAAATGGTGTCACTTATGCTAGGCCCCAAGTCAACAAACCTCCCAGAAACAGAATCTTAAACCACTCAATCAGGAATCACCTGATCAGCTCCAATTAGATAACCTGCCTGGAAGACCCCTGCCATCCCCTAGTAGCTTTGCAATAACCAACTTGCTTTTTTGCCAGTATAACTACCTTTTCCCTGATCCCTTTTGCCTATAAAAGTTTTTCATTTTATACAGTATCTCTGAGCTCCTTTTATCTGCTACGTTGGTTGCTACTCAATTCAAATTTGTTTTTCCTCAAATAAACTCTTAAAAAGTATGCCTTAGCTTATCTTTTAACATATCAGAGACAAGGAATTTAGGTTGAGAATGCTGTATAAACACACCTTGTTACTTCTTCACCATTTTACAATCCCTGACCCAAATTTCTTTGTATTGTCGATTCTTCACAAATAATGTTTCTTTTCCAAAACTAAATAAAATTTCTTACTCTGGTCACTTCTTTGAGTCTTCAGTACCTTGTGAAGGCTCCCATGTACACTCAGCTAAATTCAGTGCTTTCCTCCTATTAATCTGTCTTTGTCAGTTTAATTTTCAGACCCAGATGGGGACCCTAAGAGGGTTGAGAAGAAGTTTCTCCTCCACTACACAAGTTTCCATATACTGAGAAATATTTAGATGATTCAGTAGAGGGAATTGATTGCGGGAGGAGGAAGCATTATTCTGGTTAAAATAAAACTACCACCTTCCTAGGTAGAAAAACACTATAATTCTTTTACATCTGGAGCCTGCAGGATTTGTGAAGCCTCGGCCTTTTAGGGGAGGAAAAAGTTTCCCTGGACTCCTTTAGAATCCCTTGCTGAGTCTGGTAACTAAACTGACAAAGAGAGGTTAACAGGAGAAAAGCATATGAAATTATTCAGTATAAGTTTTACATGATACAGGAGGCTTCATAAGGAACTGAAGACCTAAAGAGACAGATCTGTGTGTTGATATGCTAGGCTCAATGAAGAGTGGCCAGTCAGAGGAATATGATAGTTTGAGGAGTATGAAGTAACTGTAGTAAACTGGAGATAACCTAAGAAGGCCTGTTTATTAAGATTCTTCTTGGGGTCCCTTTGTCTTTGGAGATAAGGATGCTCCTTTCCTCCAGGTAGGGGGAGGGCACCTCCCACATGAGGGCTTCATGGCCTGTTTCAATGGAGATGGTGGGTGGAAGGCTGTTCTATCAAACTGCTTAAGTTTCAACTATTGGATATGCCAATGCTGTATTTTGGGGTAGCATTTCCTGAGCCCCGTCAGACTGCTCCAGGCCTCACATAAGTAGTACAGCAAAGCAGCTACACTATTGCATTCCCATTCTCCCTGGAACTGAATATTAAAATCTCTGAGACTTAACTTTCTTAAATGTATAATGTATGTGATATTTCACACCATGATATCCTTCTTGAAGATTCAATGAGGAAATGCAGGTAAAACGCTAAGAGTGGCAGCCACATACCAAGCATCCCAAACATGCTATTATTAATAATGTAGAAAAAAACCCTTGTGTTTCAATAGAAAGCTATGCATTATTGACGGCACAGCCTCTGTCTATCAGATTCTAGTCCTCTTTCCTGGGATTTGAGTTATTTTGCACTTGTTGTAAGTTGTAGGCTACTGATAGGTATGCAAATTGTGCCACGTTTAATAGACTGTTAATTGACTTTCTTCCTCCCAGTGGAAAACCAGTTTTGCTTCATTTGCAATTCAGCTCAATATTGCTTTACTCAGTAAATTTATGCTGGTTTGACTTTTCCATTAAGCTGGCTATAGCATCTGCTCTATTGCCTCAGATCCTAAGGGTAAAACAAATCCTTGAACATGAGTCTGCTTTTATATTGCATGAGTTCATAATTTTACCTTTTTCTGAAAATTAACTCTTAATGTGCATGATAGAAGTGGCATTTGTAGAAGAGGCATCCATGGCTGTAGTAAAAAAGAAAAAAGAAAAGACTTGATTAGAGCAGTATAAAGGGAGATTAACAAGAAGAAGAGAAAGGAAAGATAAGACAATAAATTAAATGTAGTGGCTGTTCAAGGAAGAGGAACACACAGAGAATTAAGAGAGGAAGAAAAAGTGGCAGTTATCAACCACTGCTTGGAAGAGAAAATCATGCACCTAAAAGAAAGGACAATTCCATTCTATTCTGTTCTGCCTCACAGTTTGACGCAATTTTAATCTTAATGTTTTAACATGATGTAGAAAAAATTACTGTGAAACCAAATGCACTGGAAATTAAGGAGATGACTTTTTCTAGGCTATTACAATAGACAGAACGTTCCTTAATGAGTGTCAAATGACAAAAATAAAACAGTTTAGTAATGAGTTTGCTGCCCTTTTTTAACGGGAAAACAGTCCATAGATTGGGGGAGCCCAGTGCCTCAGAAACAGTGAAGTGCTCTTCCTAGGGTTGTTTGGGCAACAGCAAATTTCATAAAGCATTAGAGGCAGCACTGCAGAAGCAGCGCATGATGGGCTGAGGTTGCATATCTGACCTTATTTAGAAAGATCGAGGAACAATGAAATCAGCATGCAGGGCAGAGTGTGGTTGGCATTTGGGGGTTGACAGACTGGATGTACTGTGTTTCTGGTCGAGCAGAGTATTTACGGGAACAGAAAAGTTTGGTTTGCTGATATGGCACCCTGGGCAGGAGTGGCTCCATCTTGGGTGAAGAAGCTTATTTCAACAAGAGGAATATTTTCTAGAAAAGGAATGAGCCTGGGGACTTACAGAGCAGCCAAACAAGAGAGTTATGAGCCTGAGAAACCTGAGAGAGGGGACTTATCTGAGTCATGTGGGGAAGAGATATTCTTCAAAGTCAGCCCTTTCCTAGGGCACAAAAGTGTGGTGGAGATTTCTGACCTGTTGCTGTTTTCTGGGAGCCTAGGGCTCAGTAAAATCACCTTTTCTCTGGCTTAGACCCATTTAGTTGAGTTTCTTACCCAATTCCACAGCAGCTGTCTTTATTGGTGACCCCACATCGTAAGATGACCAGAGTTGTTAAAAACAAAACAGCAAGACTCAATGGAGTCATTTATGCTGAGCCCAACATCACCAAAATGAGACAACTTAGTTACAGCTTCAGCTTTCCCAGAAACGGAATCTTACACCAGACTATCAGAAATCAATCTGATCAGCGCCAGCTAGGTAATCTGCCAGAGAAACCCCTGCCAACCCTTATAAGGAAATCAACCTTGCAATAAACAATCTGCCTTTTCTTAATATGACTTCCTGACTCCCTCTTCCTTCATCTATAAAACCGTTTCATTTTGTACATCTCATCATAGCTTCTTTCAATCTGCTAGATCGGTTGTTGCATGATTCATGAATTACTGAATAAAGCCAATGCAGTCTTTAAAGTTTATTCTCTTGAGTTTTGTTCTTTAGCAGACTAAACACAATAAAAGTCCCTCAGCACTGCGCACACTAACTGCTTGTATTTACCAAAGTTATGGAACCCTCCTTTGTCCTCTCCAGGACTTTTTCCCAGAGGAAGGAATGCTGGCAAACTGTGACCTCAGAGCCCATGGGGCTGCTCTGCTGATTCGCGCAGGATGACTAGTAAGCTCTTTCCAAGAAGAACATAAGCATGGAGAAGTCCTGGGAGCCCCACCCTAATTCTTTGTTATATCTCACTCTTAGTTGTTTTGGTACCAAGGTGGTATTTTGGAGTTTTATAAATCTTGGAAGTAAACCCTGACTGTCAGGCAGATAACTCTCATTCTCTTATTCAGCATCAGCCCATCAGCATCACTGTTTCTTAAAAACAGCAGTTTTGAGTATTTAGATGAGGGCCCCTTGAAGCATAGGAATCCCCCTTCCAGTAGACCCTGTTTTGCTTACACTTAAATGATCCCATGGGGGGATGGTCCCCTTGAAGGTGAGGTGAGGTGAGAGAACGAGGAGGTTAGAAAAGGAAGGGTTGCAATACAGTCCGCCTTGGAAAAGAGGCTCTGCAGCAGAGGGGACAGAGAATCCATGTGATGGCAGAGGAATAAGGACACCCCCACCCAGGCCTGGCTCTTCTCATTATTCCCTCCCCATTTCATTTAGTCTATGAATCCAATCTCCACTTATTCCAGAATGTATCCGACTTCTGCATGCCTGCAGTGAGAGCCGTGGGTGATCTATTTCCTACATCCTTAAAGTAGGGTCTGAGGGCCAGCAGAGTCAGTGAGGGCATCACCTGGGAAGTGTGCAGAAATGCAGAATCTCTGGCCCTCCCAGGACCTACTGAATAAAAATCTGCATTTTAACAATTATCCCAGATAATTAACTTTTACATTAAGTGAGAGAAGTTCATGAGGAGCTACCTCAAATTATGGCACTTTGGCATATTGACTATTTTGAGCTAAAGAGATCTGTAAACTAGCATGTATGGGAAGGACTGTCTGACCTTCCTTTACAGCAGGTGGAAAGACTTTCATGTGAAAGCTGCCCCAACACTTGCAGGGAAGGACCATCATTATTGTCAAGATGGAGGGATATGGAGTGGAACCTGAACAGACAGACCCTGCTATGATTCTCCAGTTTATCACATTTAGCTCATACCTCCTTTGTCCTGTCACATTTCTCCACCACTGTCCACTCTTCATCAAATCCATCATAAAAATTATTTCTTTGCTTGTTTAATTTAAGGCCCCTGTGTCACATAAAATTTGAATTAAATAAATTTGTATGCTTTGCTCTGTTAATCTATATCAGTTAAAACTTCAAATCCATACAGGAACCTTACGAGGCTCCAGGGAACCATTTTCTCCCATACACCCTGGACTGGATTATTTAAGGAACACAAACCAGTCATGCTCTTTATCTCTAAAGAGTCTTTGACACTATTTTTTAAACACTTTTCGATTTTTGCTCTTTAGAAATTCATGTAGTAATAGAAAGAGCAGGAAATGACAGTCACAGAACTTGGAGTAAATCTTTGGTTCAGTTCTATTTGAGTGAGTGATTTAACCTCCACACCTCAAGTACCACATGGGTAATATAGGGACAATGAAAATCATGCTGACCTCCCACAAACACAGAAAGTCTTAGATGAATTACGAGCACTCGACTCATAGCAGGAACTTAATAAACACTAGGTTCTTCTCATTAATAGAAAACACACCTGAGAAATAATGCTCTAAAATTTAAATTACATATGCATCATTGTTTAGGTCAACTTCTTGGTTTATCAGAATCTTCATCAGAATTTATGGAAAAAGTCAAATTTTGGGAACAAAGGTAGAACAAAATCCATAACTTAATTAAAAGCTTTTGATGGGAATTTAGGAAATAGAAAATAGCCAACTGTGCTGAATTCCCCTGTTTGATGGCTGTCAGCCAAGATCAGTGGTTGATTGTGATCATTCTGACTAAAGAACTCAGAAAGTTGTTAATGAATTGAAAACAAACTACTACAGAAACAAAAGTCTGATGGAGAAAAGTAGTTTCCTCCTTGGCGCTCTGGTATACACTATGGGAACTTATCTTTATAACCACACACTTATCTTGCTTTGTCCTTTGGGCCTGCTTTACAGATCATATAAAGGAGTTTTGGATGATGTGTGTCATGCAGTTCACTCATCAGAACACTTAATGTTGTAACTGAAATACTTTTATGCTAGTCTGGGTAAAGGTGTAAATTTGAAGCCCAGGTCAAGCCCAGATCTGATCCAACAGTTCCAGATGCCATCACTGGTCCCTGATGGAAGTGACAACCAGTTGGTGAGGCCCATCTCTCCCCTTTGCCCTTACTTCTTTCCTACCTCTCTGTCACCCAGCAGCAGCCTCCTCAGTGCCCCCTTCACCTCTTTGTTTCTGAGGGTGTAGATCAGGGTGTTCAGGAGAAGAGGTTGAGGAGCTTTCCCTGGTCTTGGGAAGAGCTGTTCTCAGGTTGTGTGGTCATGTAGATGATGTTTCCATAGAAAAGTGAGACCACCATGAGATGGAAGCCACAGGTGCTGAAGGCCTTTTGCCTCCCTGACACTGAATTTGTAACACTGCCCTCATGATGTAGCCATAGGAGACTAGGATAAATACCAGAGGTGACAGCACAATGCCTACTGCTAGGAAAAAGGCAGTGCCCTCAACAGCAGCTGTATTGACACAGGCCATCCTGATCAGGGTGGGCGTCTCACACAGGAAGTGGTCCACATGGTGGTTCTCATAGCGTGGTAACAGCAGTGTGACTGGGGACATGGTCAAGGAGTTGGCCATCCCACAGCCCCAGGCCACCAAGACCACGGCCATGCAGAGGCATGGATTCCTGATCACCATGTAGTGAAGTGGTTTGCAGACTGCAACAAAGCCATCATATGCCCTGACAGCCAGGAGCAGACACTCCACACCACCCAGACCCAGGAATAGGAAGAGCTGGATAGCACAGTCTGTGTGGCTGATTGTCTTGTCACCTCCACTCAGGTTATAGAGCTTCTGGGGGATGGAGCTGGTGGTAAAACTGAGGTCCAGGAAGGAGAGGTCAGTGAGGAAGAAGTACATGGGAGTGTGGGGGTGGAAGTCCAGCTGGGACACCAGGATGATGGTGCTATTGCCCACAAGGGTCAGGAGATATGCAATCAAGATGACCACAGAGAGGATCCTCTCCAGATTGGGTTATCAGAAAACCCCAAAAGGATGAAATTTCTCCAGGTACTGTCATTGGTTCCATCCATCTCTAGTGCAACTGAAGAGAAACATTGATACTAATAATGCTGATAGTATATATAAGGGAGCACTTACTATGAGCCAGGTGTTCTATGCTGTTTACATTTACTTATTCATTTATCCCCAATCACAGTGATAAGAAGTGGCCACTCTTCTTATTGTTGTCTTACGGAAAAGGAAACTGAGGCAGATATGTGTTAAGCAAATTATATTCTAGAAAGGAGCAGAACTGATTCTGAAGCCAGGAAATGAGGGTTAGAGTCTTCACTCTTCACTGCTGGTACTGCCTCTAATCCCAATGACAGGAAAGATAAGTCCTGCCATGGCCCACCCACTGATTCTTCTCCAGACACAAGTTCCTACGCTCCTGCCAAAGCCTCGAGGCCCAAAGAGAGCCGCAGAATGACCAAGTAACAGTATTTAGGAAATATTCATTACATGGAGAATGCCCCCTCATTCACTGGATCTTGATTCTTGAGGTAAAGCACTGAGTGAATAAACATTGCATGAGGCAGTAGAACACGACTGAAACAGCATCCACAGAAACATAATCTCGCTCCCTTTTGCTCACTTGGGTCCGGTATTGAAGAAATACAGTATTTTTTTTTCTTTTTTAGTACTATATTCTGCTTGAGGAAAAAATATCACAAGTCTTTGAGGCAGATAATAAAACTTTAATGCTGCAATTCACACATATGCGCAGAAACGTCTTAGAAATTGCAATTCCAAGAACGCCTGACATTCAAAGTAAAGCATATCTGAGGACATAAACCACGAGTCTTAGAGAGGATACAGAGGAACGGATGCAGAACGTCTTGGACTATAGCCCCAATGTCCCTTGTTACAATCCCTTAGCTAATGGGTGCACTTAGGAGATCTTAGAAAGCTCATTTACCTTTTTATAGTTTTCTCATCTAAAATGGTAAGAATCAAATGACCTTATTTGTTTTACAGATATGTTTTGAGATTTTTTTAATATGAAAGACAGTTGATAAGTATGAAAGTTTATATGTATGTTACTTAAAACTGTTTGTTATACAAACAGGAAATGGGAAAATAAGCCCATGAGAGTAGTCAGGGAAATTCTGAAAAAGAAAAAAAAATGCAATTCTAATGAGGAGAAACTATCCTTAATATATATCCAAACATACTTTGTAAAATATAACAATTAAAACGCGATCATTGACCAGGCCTTTGAGTTGTGAGGAGTGTGGACCCCTAATTAACTCTATTCACCCCAACTAGTAACAATTCAAATATGTAAACATTAAAAAAATACAACTACAGTAAGAAAGAATAATAGTTGCTCTCTTTATTTGTTTTTCCTGGTTATCTTGGATTTAGTTAGATCTTGCTAAGCAAGTTGCAATTCCCAAAAGCTTTGAAGGAAAATGTAGATAAATTTGCATATTTTTAAAAATGTCTATACTATAGGAAATACAACTAACAAAGACTAAGGAATAATGATTATACTAGAGAAATTCAACCAGATTAATAATTTTTTCAAGAAATTAGCAAGAAAACGTAACAAAAAATAAGCAGTGATTTGAAGAAGCAGCTCACAGACAAAAGATTTACAAAAACATGACTTAAAAACATTACAGTATTCCCACTGATGATTAAGGATATAAATTTAGAATATAAATATAAAAATATTTGCTTTCCAGACAAGTAAGTATTTAAAAACGTGATATATACAGAGCCTGAAAAAGTGTGGGGAAATGAGCCAATTGACTCTTGATAGGAACTGAAGTTGGAATATTTTATCTTTGCAGAGATCTTAAAAAAATCATTAATTTAAAAAGCACATATATTTTGACATTGCATATGTTATTTTAACAAAAGAAACATTTGTCTTCCATAAAATTTAAAATTACATGTTTTTATGACCCACTAACTCTGCGTCTAGGAATCTTTCCTTCATTTATTAACCTGCAACATGTAATTATACCTCCTCAAGAATATTCATTATAGCCTTGATTGAAATGCATAACACTCAGAAACAATGTATATGTTTAAAATTATTGAAATTGCCGGAGTCCAGCTCCAGCTGAGTGCAGGTTCCTGAGGGATGGACAGCGTCGACGCAGTGAGGGAAATGAAGAAGACGTGAGACTTGGGTTGGTGTTAGCAAGTCCAACTTTACTGTCCACAAGTGTCGTTTTTATATTTTTCAGGATTAGTACAGAAATAGCTCTACAAATACTCTCAGAGAGATAAGGAAATATAAAGCAAGTCTGTCTTTACTGGTTTATACAGTGTTTTTATATCTTTTTTAGCGGGGGATAAATATAGCAGTACAGATGTTCTTGCAGAGTAAACCACAAAGCATTAATTGATTAAGTATATACTTACAGGGAACAGAGTTAACTTTTAGGGAGGCAGAGGTTAATTATCTTTTCCTGCACAAAGGCAACTTCAGCAATTAAGAAAAGACTTCTATAATATTTTGCCAAACACATGCAGGGGAATAATATATTTTTCAATAACTAACACATGGAAGAAAATTCTACTTAACTACAGAGGAAGAAGTATATCTATGCTTATCAGGGAAACTGAAGGAAGAGCAAAACATCAACCAGAAGGAGGCAGCTGCTTTGATCCAAATACTCTCTTCAGTACGAACCCCTCATTAGGGAGGAAAATTCTCCCACTATCTATGTTCATCGGGGGGAACTTGCCCCTTGCGATATTCTGAAGGCTTATGCAGGTGGTCACATATTTTCCTCAGTAGCAACCCCGCGGGGGGAGCATACTCTTTTCTCTAAAGCGACCATCTGGAAAATTACAGCATGAGTAGGAAAATGGGGTATAAGACAAAGGGAAGAAAAACAAGTTTTTAAAGTTCAGCATAGCTTGGGGAAAGGCAGGCTCTTCATATTCTCGTGGAGGGGCGCCCTGCACTCCTCGGCTCTTCTTGATCGGCTGGACCCTGTCAAACAGCCGATCAAATGCTGCCTCGACCCCCGGCAGAAATGACTTAATAAATAACTTTAAGTAGAAAAGAAAAACACTTGTAATTGAAATAAGTATATGTAAGTGACTTCACCTGATTTTTTTCCAAAAATCCTATTAATTTCAAACAAGTGGAAGGCAAAATATAATGTATAGTGAGATTATATGTAGTGTGATCCCATTTTTTGGGTCACAAATTCTCTCTATGTGTGTATATTTATATTGAAATTGAAACAATGTCTGGAAGTGTACATTGAATTGTTAAAAAAAACTCACTTCCGGAGATTGAGATGGGGTTTAAGGGAGATTTTCATTTTTGTATAATCCTTTAGTTATTAAATAACAGTTAATAATTGAACCATTATGAAATTTTAAAATTGCATATGCATGCATGTATATATACTATAATGTACTATTGAGAAAATTTTAACCTGTTTATATGTCCTTTTAACTGTCATTCCTCTTTTACAGAGATAATGGTCCCATCCTTCTTAAAAATATTTTTTTTTATTTAACAAACTGGAAAATGAATAAAAGTAGAAAAAAGTGGGGGAAGTTATGAAGGAAAACAGACTGAAGCAAATTTTCAATCACCATAATAAAGTCAGTGTTTCACAACAAACTGTGGCATCATTTCTTGGTCCTAAAATTGTGAACCCTGTGAAATAAGAGAAAAGTGAAAATGAGGAGCTGAAAATAAGCCAAACTCAGTGAAAAGCATGAGTTTGGCTTTCATGATAACCTGTGCTCCCACTTCCTTGTGAACTGGTTTTCTCAACTTTGATGTAGAGGGAAGAAAGTCTTCTTTACAGGAAGAATTGCAACAACTGAAAGAGAATATTCTTGTTAATACCTCCTGTCTTTCCAGCTCTTAACCAGGATACTGCCCTTTCCTCCTCTTGGAACAAGACAGGAGCATTTGCCTTGCCACCAGCCCTGCTGCTGACACACGCCTCTTTCCATGGAAGAAACAGATCTCTGACATGGAACACAGAGGGCCTTCACTTTCTGAATGGTTCTAAGGAGGAACACATATTTCCTCTCTTTAAACTGTGGAAGGAATATAATTTTTTTTTTCCCCTCTGTGTAGAGGTCCTTCTGAGCATACTGGTCCATTATTAACAGCTTCTCACTCTCTTCACTTTTCCACTTGCAGTTTACACTTGATAAGTACCTTCTACAGCCATGTGAGTATCTTCATATTTAACTTAACTGTTCACCTGTTCTTGCACATAGCAAATTTTACAGCACGTCATGTGAATTAGTCACCACTTTCCTGGTGAGAGGAGAGATAGGGCAATATCCATTCTTTTATCTTTTATACGTGGACTCAGAGTAGCACCTCAAAGAATGAGTAATTTATTGCTAACGTGGCAGTCAAAGCCTTTCCTATCTTAGGGAAACATGTTTTTTTCATCGTTCAAAGCTAGAAAACCTGAAAGATATTATCAGGTACTAAACTGGAGAGACCTGAGCTGTCCCCACACAAATGTGTGGTGACCGACGGAAAGCTCAGGAAATGAAACCAATGACCGACGACTCATAGTTTTTCAGGCATGATTTTGCATGGAATTGGAGAGCGCAGAGCATCTCACCAGCACAAAGGGAACTATTGCTTTGTAAAACGTTTGTTCAAAGTGTGTATTTGGGAGTCTATGTGCTGACAGTGTTCCACAGGTTAAAATATATGTTTCCCTCTGGATCCTGATCAAACAATACGAACACTGTTGCCCCCAAATGCACCTGCTGCCTCAGAAATGCCCACACTCAAACCACAAGTAAACAAAATGAACTTCTTTCATTTCCTGGAGGATGAGTGGCCATATGGCTAAAGATTTTAGTTTATTTCCAAAGCATTGTTAGTCTTGAAGATGAAAGAATTTAAAGCTCACAAGAAGTATGACAACAATTACAGAAGGTATGAAATGGGCTCAATGTTTTCAGACCAAGGAGCAGGCCTAGATCACCCCAGTCATGAGCTAATGCCTTCCCATCTCCCCCCACGAGGCTGAGAATACCCTTTTCAATGCTATTTTTTTCCAAAATGAAACTCACATTTCTGATTGCATTTTCTTACATCTGTATGACAAATCGCAGTCTCTTTTGACAAACGCCAGTCTCAAAGTCAAAACGCTTCTAGTTTGTGTTTCTTCATATTATGTATCCTCAGCACTTTTATATTTCATCTTTTAAACATCATTTTGCATTGATAAATTTATTGTGTGTTAAAAGTAAATAGTACATGTCATGATGTGTGTGTTTGTGTGTAGATCTCTGTCTTGGTACGTCTGTCATCGTCCACAAACTTTCCAAGATCAAGGAGAAATTTCCTCCTTTCCTCTTTTTTTTCTTTTTCTTTGAGGAACTCCATATGGCTTTTTATATTCAACAAGCCAACAGAAAAGTGCCGACTTCTGAGTTGAGCTTATAAATCTAGAAATCTACTCACCATCAGGTTACTTGTAAGCTACAAGGAATCATTAAAGATCAAAAGTCGGAGGGTACAGCTTTAGCTGGAGGGACACGGTGAGAACGTGCAATGTCTTCTTTCCTCATGAGTGCACACAGGTACTCCCTCCAGGTACAATTCTAGATGTGGGAGGAAATGAAAGCCCCGCTCCTGGGCTTGGCCCATTCCTCTATAAGTGTTATGGACCATGATATTTGTGCAGCATTATTCATGGAAGTGACAACATGATGCAACTCTCCCAACGAAAGACTAGAGAGGGACCCTGATGGTGGTCTGGGTTCATCAACAGCTCCAAGCTCTGGGGAAACTTCTGAACCCATGGGCTCTAAGTGTATACACTGAAGCTGCTGTAAGCATGCGTCAAACTCTCCAATCTGCCATAGGGCACACACAGAAAATGAGGACCATGAGAATTCGTTCCTCGACATAAAAATAATTTACTACATCATGTTAAGTAAAATAGGGGACTCAATCTATTGTTGTTCTAAAGACATTAATACTGCTGATCATGTGCTCCTTTCCTCATTTCCAAGGATTCTCATGTGTCTAAGAAATAATTGACGCGTAATCAGTCCCCTTCTACTTTGAACAGGAGCATGCTTTCTTTTTTTCTTAAATCTACTGAAGACAAGACAAAAGTAATTTTACATTTTTTAATTAAAAATTGTGTGAATTAGAAAGAAACCCATTGTCTTAGATAGCAGAAGAAATCCACAGGTACATCAATTAAGAGAAAGTTTATTATTAACTTAAGGAGCTAAAAGTGTGAACTGTTTCGTTTGTTTATTTTCATTTCCTTTGTTTTTGAATTTTAAAAGAAGACGTCAGCATAATTGAATTTATGCTTTAATTTCAAAAACTAACGAGAGGGGAAAGGAGTGAAAAAGTAGAGCTTTTAGAAAGAGGTCAAGCTAAAGAGTCTATCTACTCAATAGAGACTGATATATGCATAGTATATTAAATATGATCCTCATGGTAACCACAAACCAGAAACCTATAAGCCGGAAAAAAGGTAAGACAAAAGAAATCTAACATACTACTAAAGATAGCCATCGAACTACAAGGGAAGAGAGCAAGAGAAAAAGAAAGGAACTGAGAAGAACCACTAAAACACCCCAAAAAAGAAAAAGTGACAAATGGCAATAAATACATATTTATCAATAGCTGCTTTAAATGTCAATGGACTAAATGTTCCAATCAAATGCCATAGGGTGGCTAACTGGATGAAAAAACAAGATCCATGTATATGCTGCATACAAGAGACACACTTCAGACCTACAGACACTCACAAACGGAAAGTGAAAGAATGGAAAAAGATATTCCATGCAAATGGCAAAGAAAAGAAAGCAGGGGTAGCAATGCTTATATCAGACAAAATATACTTTAATTCAAAACTGTAATAAGAGACAAAGACAGGCACTACATAATGATAAAGGGAACAATCCAACAAGAAAATATAACACTTGTAAATATCTATGCACCCAACATAGGAGCACCTAAATATATAAAGCAATTATTAACAGACATAAGAGGAGAAATAGTAACACAATAATAGTAGGGGACTTTAACACTCCACTAACACCAATGGATAGATCATCCAAACAGAAGATCAATAAGGAAACACTCGCCTTCAAGGACACATTAGACGAGATGGAGTTAGTAGATACATACAGAACATTCCATCCAAAAACCACAGAATAAACATTCTTTTCAAATGCCCATGGAACATTCTCCAGGATTGATCACATATTAGGCCACAAAACAAGTCTCAATAAATTTAAGAAGATTGAAATAATACCATACATCTTTTCTGACCACAAAGGTATGAAACTGGAAATCAACTACAGAAAGAAAACCAGAAAAGCCACAAAAAATGTGGAGACTGAACAAAATGCTACTGAACAATGATTGGGTCAATGAAGAAATCAAAGAAGAAATAAAAAAATTCCTGGAGAAAAAATTAAAATGAAAATACCACATGCCAAAATCTGTGGGATACAGCAAAAGAGGTTCTACACGGGAAGTTTATAGCAATTCAGGCCTACCTCAACAAAGAAAAATCCCAAATAGACAATCTAAAAGTGCACCTAAACGTACTGGAAAAAGAATAACAACAAAGCCCAAAATCAGCAGAAGGAAGGAAATAATAGAAATCAGAGCAGAAATGAACGAAATAGAGACTGAAAAAAAAAATAGAAAAAATTAATGAAACCAAGAGCTGGTTCTTCGTAAAGTTAAACAAAATTGACAAACCCTTAGCTAGAATCACCAAGAAAAAAAGAGAGAAGGCTCAAATAGGTAAAATCATAAATGAAAGAGGAGAGATTACAACGGACACCTCAGAAATACAAAAGATATTAAGAGAATACTATGAAAAGACATACGCCAACAAATTGGATAATCTAGAAAAAATGGATAAATTCTTAGAAGCATACAACCTCCCAAAACTGGACCAAGAAGATGCAGAAAATTTGAATAGACCGATCACCAGTAAGGAGATCAGAACAGCAATCAAAAGCCTCCCAAAAGATAAAAGTCCAGGACCAGATGGCTTCCCTGGTGCATTCTACCAAACATTCAAAGAAGACTTAATACCTATCCGTCTCAAATTCTTCCAAAAAATTGAAGAGGAGTGGAGGCTTCCTAACTCCTTCTACAAAGGAAACATTATCCTCATACCAAAACCAGAGAAGGACAGCACAAAAAAAGAAAATTACGGGCCAACATCACTGATGAACATCAATGCAAAAATCCTCAACAAAATACTAGCAAATCGAATACAACAATACATTACAAAGATCATACATCATGATCAAGTGGGTTTCATTCCGGGGATGCAGGGATGGTTCAACATCTGCAAATCTATCAACGTGATACACCACCTTAACAAAATGAAGAATAAAATTCACATGATCATCTCAGTAGATGCAGAGAAAGCATTTGACAAGATGCAGCATCTATTTATGATAAAAACTCTAAATACAATGTGTACAGAAAGAAAATACCTCAACATAATAAAGGCCATATATGACAAACCCACAGCAAATATCATTCTGAATGGAGAAAAACTGAAAGCTATCCCTCTAAGAGCAGGAACCAGACAAGGATGCCCACTGTCACCACTCTTATTTCCCATAGTATTGGAAGTCCTACCCAGAGCAATCAGGCAAGAAAAGGAAATAAACGGGATACACATTGGAAAAGAAGAGGTGAAAGTGTCACTGTTTGCAGATGACATGATTTTATATCTAGAAAACCCTAAAGAGTCCACTAAAAAACATTTAGAAATAATAAAGGAATACAGTCAAGCTGCGGGATACAAAATCAATGCACAAAAATCGGTTGTGTTTCTATACACTAACAACAAAGTAGCACAAAGAGAAATTAGGAATACAATCTCATTTACAATTGCAACAAAAAGAATAAAATACCTAGGAATAAACTTACCAAAGAGGTGAAAGATCTGTACATTGAAAACTATAAAACATTGTTGAAATAAATCAAAGAAAACACAAAGAAATGGAAAAATATTCCGCGCTCTTGGATTGGAAGAATTAACATTGTTAAAATGTCTATACTTCCTAAAGCAATCTATAGATTCAACACAATCCCTATCAAAGTTCCAACAACATTTTTTACGGAAATAGAACAAAGAATCCTAAAATTTATATGGATTAACAAGAGATCCCCAATAGCCAAAGGATTCCTGAGAAAAAAGAACAAAGCTGGAGGTATCACACTCCCTGATTTCAAACTATGCTACAAAGCCATAGTAACCAAAACAGCATGGTACTGGCACTAAAACAGACACACAGATCAATGGAACAAAAGTGAGAGCCTAGAAGTAAACACACACATTTATGGACAGCTAATATTCGACAAGGGAGCCAAGAGCATACGCTGGAGAAAGGAGAGTCTCTTCAATAAATGGTGTTGGGAAAACTGGACAGCCACATGCAAAAGAATGAAAGTAGACCATTCCCTTACACCATGCACAAAAATCAACTCAAAATGGATTAAAGACCTGAATGTAACACCCGAAACCATGAGACTTCTAGAAGAAAACATAGGCAGTCCGCTCTACGACATTGGCCTGAGCAGCATATTTTCAAGTCCCATGTCTGACTGGGCAAGGGAAACAGAAGAAAAAATGACCAAACGGGGCTACATCAAACTAAAAAGCTTCTGCACAGCAAAGGAAACCATCAAGTAAACGAAGGACAACCTAACAATTGTGAGAAGATATTTGGAAACCATATATCAGATAAGGGGTTAGTATCCAAAATATACAAAGATCTCATACAGCTCAACAACAACAAAAAAGCCGAACAATCCAATTAGAAAATGGGCAAAAGATCTGAACAGAGATTTCTCCAAAGAAGATATACAGATGGCCAACAGGCATATGAAAAGATGCTTAACATCATTAGCTATTAGGGAAATGCAAATCAAAACTACAATGAGGTATCACCTCACTTTGGTCAGAATGGCTATAATTAACAAGACAGGGAACAACAAATATTGGAGAGGGTATGGAGAGGAGGGAAAGCTTGTTCACTGCTGTTGCAGTGCAAACTGATGCAGCCACTATGAAAAGCAGTTTGGATTAACCTCAGAAAATTAAGGATAGATCTACCATATGATCCAGCTATTCCACTGCTGGGTATTTATCCAAAGAACTTGCAAACACAAAGGCATAAAGATACTCGCACCCCTATGTTCATTGCGGCATTATACAAAATAGCCAAGACGTGGAAGTAACCTAGGTGCCCATCAAGGGATGAATGGATAAAGAAGATGTGGTATTTATACACGATGGACTGCTATTCAGCCATAAGAAATGAGGAAATCCGACCATTTGTGACAACATGGATGGGCCTTGAGGGTATTATGATGAGTGAAATAAGTCAGAGGGAGAAAGTCAAATACCATATGATTTCACTCATAAATAGAAGATAAAAGCGACAAAAAACCCCACATAGCATTGGAGATTTGACTGGTGATTACCATTGGGGAAGGGGGGAGTAGGGAGGGCAAAAGGGGTGATTAGGTTCACATGTGAGGGGATGCACTATAATTAGTGTTTGTGTGGTGAACATGATGCAATGTATACAGAATTCGAAATATGATGTACATCCAAAAAAAAGAAAAATAAAAAAATCTAACTAGAGGGAAATTGAGCAAGCATCATGAAATGATGATCTTTTAGATCGTGTATATATGACCTCATTGTAATGCTTTTGTAGAGGCAAAATTGGCACCACAGAACTTAACCTTTTAACAATAATAATAAAATAAACTACTTAATAGAAATAGAGTCCCTGGAATCAGTCAGGCTTTATCAGAGATAAATAAGACTATTTTGAGTCAATTTACTAAGAAATTTGTCAAAATTATTATTTCCTTTCTTTTGAGTAGATATAGTCACAGAATCAGAGATTAAAGAGAATATTCCATATAGGTGAATGTGTAGAACTTGTACATTTGTAGAATACATATTCTATTCATATGCACACCAACTCCATGCTTCCCTCCTCCCCCCATGATGAGAGAACAGAGCCACAGAGGGCCCCGGATCACCCAGAAGATGTCAATGGTGTTTGGAGAGCAGGTGCGTTTAATAAATCTCAGTGTTCCCAATTTCTCTGCCCTTTGGGACATTAACAGTTTAAATCACCATTTTGAATCTTCTTAGCTCCCTCTTCCTGCTAATGAAGCTATTTGACTTCCTGCTCTCTCCCAGCTCCAAACATCATCCTTCTTTTGGTTCCCTGCATTCAGGGCCTTCCAAACATGCTAGAATAATTAGCTTATTTGCTCATTAATTTACTTGACAAACCATTCACTTGATTGTGGGGAGGGGGAAATGATCAAATTAGTTGTCTAATAAATCATCCAGTATTCGGCTGAACTGTAGATATAGCTCTCGAGAGTGATAGCTTAGAAAATCTCGAATCTAATGTTTGGAGCTGACTTTTTAATCATCATTTATGATTTTAGCTACTATAATGTTTTGGGCCAGAAAAAAGTCCAATGTATAATAACAGGGGGATGCACAGCAGTAGGGAAGTGACGGGGAGGACAGCAGACCCAAGACATCTCACAAGTAGAGGAAGTGGTTCTACTGTGTGGCTGATGAAGAGGAGCACATAAAGCACAAAAGAGTCAAATAATAAAAGCGTTTTAGTCCATATAATTTTATAGAACATTACCCACATTCCTGGTGATGGCAACATTTTGAGAGGTGATGTATAGATTGAGGATGAGGCAACTCATGATTCAAAGGTGTCATTGTGATGTCAGGGAATCAAAGCTACAGGAGGCTCGACGAGACTACACCTGGGCATGGTAAGTCACTGTGTCACTGGAATCCATCACCACTATAAGTTTAGCCCTGTATTCAAATTTACTCTATACATAAAATTGATTTTACTCATTTATCACTTGACGGTGGACTTTATTGGTCAGTGATTATCTAGTTATAAATAATAACAATGTTGCCACTATAATATATTACAATTTGCAAAACACTTTCAAGTCCATATTTTAATTCTATGCCCTAGAAAGTTAATCATTTATTCATTCAACAAATATGCACTCAGTGATAACCATGTACAGACCAAGGTCTGAGATCCTTGAGATATATTGAACATATTGTTATCAACAGACAAATATCCCTCCCTACAGAGTGCTTGCATTCTACCAAGAAAAGGCAAAAGCAAAGAAACACAATAAACTTAATAAATAAGGTAGCAATATAACACATTAGAAGTTGATAAACACTATATTGGAAAACCAGTTTTCATTAGCCTTGCTGAAGAGGACTGGGACAGTGTATTCTGAATAGAATCTGGAGCATGTAGGGCTTTCTAGTCCTTATTGAGAAGCTGGATTTGAGCAGGCTTAAAGGAGGAAAGGAGATGAATGGATGAGACATCTGGGGAGGGGAACTGTAGGTAGAGGGCACAGTTGGGAGACAGGTCCAATGGTGGGAAGCACCCAGCCAGGAGCCCATAGTAGAGGGATCAGGATGATAAGGGAAGTAAGCGGAAGAAAGCAGAATCAGAGAAGGACCTGGTGTTTATATCCTTAAGTTCTGAGGGTTCATTGCTAAGGTTTTGTCTTTAACTTTGGGTTGAATGAGAGGTCATTGCAGTGGTATTACCATCTTGGGTGCTAAAAGGATCAGTTCAGCTGCTGCACTGAGAATGGAAATGGGAGGTGCCAGAGTACAGCCAAGATTACTGTTAGGAAATTAATGCAGTAATCCAAGAGAAGATGATGGAAGTCCCCCCTGGGGTTGTAGAACTGGAGTGGATAGGGCTGGCTGAACTCTGGATGCCTTCTGAGGGCAGAGCCAATGTGATTTGCTAATGGACTGGATGTGGGCTGGTGACATCAAGAGAGAAATCAACCAGATTTTTGACCTGAGCAACTGAATAAATAGAGTTACTCTCCACTGAGATGGAGAAGTCTGTATGTGTGTGTGCGTGCGTGCATGTGTGTGTTTTGGTTAGGGAAAAGTTAGGGTTAAGTTTTGGTTTGTTGAGTTTAAAATGTGTATTTTGATGTCAAGTGGACAGTTGAATATGGAAGTGTGGGATTCAGGAGAAAGATAAGGAAGAAAGTAAAGGGGCAGTCAGAGAATAGGTGTGGATTTAGAAGATTTTGCTGTCAATGAACTAAAAGTCCAGATAGAACAGTAGAAACATTTTAGGAATTGAAAAGGGGAAAAGAAGGATCATAATAGGAGGTGCACAAAACTGTGAATCTTGGGATGCAAAGGATGAAGAAATACTTAAGCAACAGACATAAGTCATGATAAAATGCACATGAGATGACTGAATTCAAAGGAGACAGAGGAGAACAGGATGCTAGTTTTCTATGTAGACAGGAGTCATTCCTGGGACTCCCTGGTCGCCTCTTGAGGAGGATAAAAGGCCTGAGCCTGAGTGGTGGTCTCCTTTCACCCACTAGTCTTCCTTGTCCTGGTAAAAGGGTGGAGCCCCCAGGGGATGCATGATCTCGTACCAGTGACTCTGTCCTTCCTGATCCCCATGGGGAAGGGGCTCTGCTGCTCTGAGTGTATGTCCTCTCTCATGACTCCTGTCGCAGAGTGCTGGCCTTGCAGTGACACAAACACTCAAGTGTTACACTGAGTTTCCAGCCCCCACTTAGCCTCTGATGACAGGGAGTCGCGAGCTGGGATCCACAGCATGAACATCTTCCCTACTCAGATCATGCATGGAAGAGGCCTAGGGCATGAATGTTCTGTAAAATATCAAAAAGAGGGTTGGGAGGATGTGTTACCATTTCTTATGTTGGTAAATGAGAGATGGAAAGAGGAATTCTTTGCTTACGATCAAGGATAAATGTATCAAATGTGAATATATAGAAATCTTTCTTTAATATAAGAACTCATCATTAAGGTCTGTAGACCCATCTGGAAATTGAGTTTGAAATGGTTCCATTTCTAAAATTATTATAATCCATAATGCTCCTCCAAATGCAAAAAGTATAGAGAGAAAAATGTTTAAAATCCTAGAAAGAAACCTACATCAATAATATTATTGAAAAGTGAGTGAAAGATTTCAAAGAAATCCTCCTAGATGAGCAAAATACTTTAAAATTCAAGGTAGAGATAAAGAAGGAAATTAAAGACCTGGCAGTTTATTAGCAGGATAATGTTAACTAAATTTGTAATTAATAATTGTTTAGCATTTAAGTGTTTTAGCATTTGATTATCAATTATTTATCAGACACAGATACAGATTAAGCTGGAAGAAAAGTTAACTTTCAATGACAAGAATTTTGTTGGGAAGGTACAGAATACTCTTTAAAAACAAGGCAGCTATAACTGTTGTTTTGTCATCATCTTCTACCATCTTTACATTGTATTTCAGTAGCATAGTTGAATTTAAAGCAATAATACCAATCATGACCTTAAATATTTACCATAATGTTGTAGGTCAATATCATTATTCTGTAGCTAGGAATCATATTAAGAAGCTGAGACTGACAGAGAGAGAGGTTATTTGTTTAAAAGTTTACAACAAGTATATGGCTAGGTCAAAGAACTAGTTGAATCAGAATTCTGAGAAATTTCTGCTCTAACAAAAATGTATCAGAAGTAAAGGAAAATGTTGCAATCTCAGAAGGGTATTGAGTGGGAATCAGCGATATGAGATTGAGAGGAATGAATTTCATAATCCCCCAAAATCAGTCCCTGAATAAAGAGGATTTAAAAAGTAGTTGAATAGTCTTTAGGAATCATTAATACATAAAGGAATGGTTCTGAATATATTAATTTAGAAGGAAATGGAAGGCTAATGACTGGTGTAAATCAACAAAGAAAGGAAAGATCAGAAAAGAGAGAAAAGGAAAGGCAGAAAGAGAAAGACTCAGAAGTGGAGAGACAGAAAGAGAACAAGGGAAGACAAGGAAAAGAAGGAAGAGAAACAGAATTATGGATCTGATGCTGCAACCATATTGGCCAATTCTGAACCAATTTAAGAATGGTCATTTTAAGTACCTAATATATGGAAATCTAAGGATGAAAGAATATTGAAATAAATAATTATAAATGTATAAAAATCTTTGTTTAATACAAGCCGCATCCATTTGAAGAAAGACTTGTCAAGAAATTGTGTGGGGACACCTGGAAGAAGAGTGAGGAGATTGCTCAATTTCTAAAATTATTAGGCTCCAAAATCCTCCTCCAAACGTGAATATTTCATATTTTCTGCTTTGTCCCTATGGGAAAATTTCCATAGCAATAAAGATTAAACTTCTAATTTGTTGAGGCTTAGTGTATTTGTATCCTCTACTCCACTCCAGGAACCTTTACTAGACTTAAAATTGTCAGGAAGACAATTTTAGGAATGACAATTCCTAATATTAGAGGTAGGGTCAAGAGGACCCATGGATGTTCAATTTCTTGACTCCACTTCTGCCACAGCTGGAAAGACAAGAAGAATCACGTCACAGATGACGAAATAAGGTTGGAGAAGACCAGAGAACTGTTGGTTGGATGTATAGATTCGTTTTGCATGTTATAGAAGATTTCATCTGCTTCATAGTCCAGGAAAATCCCAAGACAGCAAGGCCATCCAAGGTGGAAGAGAGCTGCTGATGGGCAGGCAGGGCCATGTACTCATTCCATTTCCATAGCCAGATGGCCCATATCCCGTTTTTTGGATAGAGAATGATTTCTCCCTTTCTTGGTTTAGATCTTAATAGAGACCTAAACCCTACTCAGCTCTTTCTCCCACCATGACTTCTCAAGAATGCCTCCCTGATAAGAAGGTCTACAACCCCAGGATATAGGCCCATGTGTCCAATCACTTGGGGTTGTTGGAGACATTCCTTCACAGTTCTCCACCCTGCACATTGTGCAGTTCAGCAAAAAAAAAGAGGAGGCTCTGATGCTCTGCGGAAGAGACCAGCTTTACGTAAACTGTGTCTGGAGAGAATTTTGCTGGACACTTGAAAGGACAGAAAAGACAGGTAAAAACTTAGGAAGCCACAATATCAAGGAGAATAGTCAGGCCACTCCCCATTTTTCTCTAACGATTCCTGGAGAAAAAATAAGTATTTCACCTTAAAAGTCATGGAGTATATTCTTCATTATTTTGGGATGTATTTCACTGCTACGTCGGCATAATTCAGGACACATTATCACCTCAATAAAAACATAACCATTGATGTTATGACAAACCAAGTATGTAACCATTTAGATTCCTTTCATCTACATTCAGAGCACTTGAGTGCCCATAGGAAGAACTTCTCACTAAAATAATATTTACAACTCCCTTGGGATGTAATGTTTCTTCTCAAAGATCTATAGGAAAATTTCATTAATACGAAATTTACCACTTTTAAAGCTATGTTACTGTGGTAGACAGAATTCTAAGATGGACTCCATGACTTCAGACTCGAGTTACTCTCATGATTATGTTATATTTTATGACAAGAAGGAGATTGTCTGGCTGGTTCTAATATAATCACGTGAGTCCTTTGGAATCAGAAAGTTTTTTTCTGGCTATTGGGATGGTGGCAGAAGGGAAAGTCAAAGAGATTAGGATTTGATGTGTCATTGCTGGCTTTGACGGTGAAGTGGGTCATGTGAGAAGAAAGGCAAGTGACCTCTAATGGATGGCCAGCAAGGAAATGGGATTTCAGTCCTACAACCACAAGGAAGTGAATTACTCCCACAAGCTGAATGAGCTTGGAATTGGATTCCTCCTCAGTCACTTCAGAGGAGCCCAGCCTGGCCAACACCTTGATTTTAATCGTGTAAAACCCTAAGCCGAGAAGCCAGCCGATCTCATCGAGACATATGATCTGCAGAACTGTGAGTTAATAAATAAATGTGGTTTTAAGTAGCTAAACCTGTGGTAATTTGTTACATAGCAATAGAAACCTAATACTGATTGTGTGAGTCCTAGGGAGATTGATGTGAAATTTTACTTGTACACATAATTAATAAATGTCTACATGTGAAATCTCAGTGAAGAAAGGAGGATGTAAAATATTCAGTGGCTTCTCTTTATAAATATTTAAAAATAGTAAATTTGATTAACATAGTTTTATTTTTAATACCATAATAGCTAATACTACTACTACAATTGTTATTCTTATTTGTGTCTAAAGCACTTCTAGTGATCTTTTATTGATACTAAAACCTGACTGAGTCACATAAGTATTACATCATTTATGCCAAGCTGTGTAGCCACAGTCAAGGTGGTCATTGTCATCCCCACATTACAGGTGAGTAGATTCAGAGTCAGGGAGTTTATGTGATTTCCCAAAACTCTAGAAATTTTAAATAGCAGGGATTGAAAGGTGGGACTCCATGGAATTTTCAGGGGTATTTAACATATATTATGTCTTTACACATCATTCTTCCTCCACCAGACTTCTCTGTTTCATTTATAAGAATTCTGTGGAGTGGTTTTCAATAGGGTCTATCTCCAGTTCCTCTCCTTACCCTTTCTCTGTTAAACTCAATTGGTCGCTAGGATAAAGCAATACCCTAACCAAAGTGCTTGTGTCCATATTCTCAGTGACATCCACACTGAATAATGGACAGTCATTAGAGTTCACATTAACAGGTTTTTCTGTGCCATTCGATGCCACTGAGAACCTCCCTCCTCTTTCCTGAAAAAACCAGCCATCATGTTTTCCCTCCCTCTCCACCTGCCACCCCTGCTTGGATTCTTTTGCTGTTTTCTCCTCTCCTCCACCACCACCATGGGACAAATCAATGGTCTCACGTGTGGGACCTATTCCCTCTTTCTCAGCTAACTCTCAATGTGTTCTTGCACTGGGTGGCTCATTACTTTAATTAAATTACATTAATATGCTTACAGATTCCAAATGCATATCTCTAGCCTAGACTTTCCTCCTGAAACTCCATATTTGCAAATTAATCTGTCAAACAACATTTGGACATTTAACATTGATCACAACACTGATTTGTCCAAAACCCAAGTCCTTACATTGTGCCCCAACTGCAGCTTTATTGCTCAACGTAAACAGCAATTTCATTTTGCCAATTCTGGAGATTTAAATCTTGGAGTCATTCATGACTTCTCTCTTTCTCTGACACCTGATATCTACTCCAACAGCAAATCTTGCCAGGACTACTGTGAAAACATACTAAGAATCTGTCCATTTCTCAGCACCTTTGGTATGATCATAATCATCTCTGACTGAATTACTGGAAAGTCCTGTCTGCTCCCTACTTCAAGGCTTGCCCATCTGTAGCTTGTTCTCAATAAAGCATACAGAGTGATCTCCACAAAACATTAATCCAATCATGTTATTCCTCCATTTACAGCTTTTCTTGATTTCCTGTTTCACTCAGAAGTAAACACTCCTGCTCACAGTGGCATGCTTGTAGGGTCCTGCACTATTGACTCTCTCCTCAGTCACTCTTCTGCAGCTGCACAGCCCTCCTCATAGCTCCTGGAACACATCCTCCATCCTTCCATCTCAGGCCTCAGCATTCATCATTTCTGTTGCCTGGAATACCCTCCTCCAGATCAGATATTTGCTGAGTCATCCTCTACTGAGTGAGATATTCCGTGATCATCAATTCAAAATTAGATGACCTACCCTTGGAATTTCTGGTCACCCTTACCATTCTTCTTCTCTTTTTCTTTTTTCAGTATTCTGTATCCACTAATATTCTTTCTATTTTGTATAATTTAAGTAAAGATGCGCAATGTGAAGCTATAGATTTGTAGGAATTTGTTCTTGTTGTTCAGTGATATATTCCAATGCTTAGAAAAGTGACTGGCATAGAATAGAGCGTATTTGTTGAATTGATTAATTAATTATTTAATTCAGCAAAAAGAAATGGAAATATGAAGACACTGATTCTGAGAGTGTAATGACTTGCAACAATTCACACAGCTGGTATACTTTCTTTGCCCATCAGAATATGGATCAAATCATTGAAAAGGACAGCTGATATGGATTTACTCTATTGGAGAAAGCTGTTTCCCTGTAAGTAGTGAAACCAGTATTTAGCCACATTCTGTTTTCACTTCCTGGTATAAAGTGAATTAAAACAGAAATTTAAAAAATGAGAATATACTGTTTTAAAGAACAATAAAATCAGACTGAACAAACTAACTTATGACACTATGGTAATTCCTATTTAAAATAATTGATTGAAGGTTTTTGGCTTTATTGATTCTCTAATTTAAGCAACTCATCAAACTGACATATAAGGAAATAAACCAAACTGTCATAATTTGATACTCTATATTTCTTTATATAAATGATTTTGTTCTGTTTTCAAAAATACTTCATTTAGTCCTCCAAACAATACTTTTTTTTAGCATTTTATAAAAAGGACATGGAGATTTAATGGAACTGATGTTATTCATATCACAGCTAAGAAGAGATGGACTGCACTTTCAAGCCCACTGCTCTAACCAAATGTAACTTATATGGGTGTCTGTGACTCTGATATTCTATAAGACTTTCCACAAGTATCCCAATCCTAAATACCTGCCAAGTGTTCTTCTAGGAGTTTTATGGTTTCAGGTCTTACATTCAAGCCTTTAATGCGTTTAGAGTTAATTTTTGTGCATGTTATAAGGTAATGATCTACTTTCATTCTTTTGCACATGGCTGTCCAGTTTCCCCAACACCATTTATTGAAGAGATTTTCCTTTCTCCATTGCATATTGTTGGCTCTTTGGTCAAAGATGCGGTGTCCATAGACATATGTGTGTGTTTTTTTTCTGGATGCTCAATTCTGTTCCATTGATCTGTGTGTTTGTTTTTCTGCCAGTACCATGCTGTTTTGAGTACTATAGCTTTGTAGTATATTTTGAATTCAAGGAGTGTGATACCTCCACCTTTGCTTTTTCTCTAAGGATTGCTTTGGCTATTCGAGGTCTTTTGTTGTTTCATATAAATTTTAGGATTTTTTGTTCTATTTCTTTGAAGAACGTCATTGGTATTCTGATTGCGATTGCATTGAAACTGTAGATTGATTTAGGTAATAAGGACATTTTAACTATGTTTAATCTTCCAATCCATGAGCACGGAGTATCTTTCGATTTCTGTACGTCTTCTTTCATTTCTTATAGTTTTCAGAGTACAGGTCTTTCACACCCTTGATGAAATTTATTCCTAGGCATTTTATTCTTTTTGGGGGGATTGCATTCCTTATTTCTCTTTCTGCTAGTTTGTTATTAGTATATAGAAATGCAACTGTTTTTTGTATGTTGATTTTGTACCTTGCAACTATGCCATATTGATTTACTATTTCTAATAGATTTTTGATGGATTCTTTAGGGTTTTCTATATATACAACTATGTCATCAGCAAATAATGGTGGTTTCTTAATTTCCAAATTGGATCTCTTTTGTTTCTTTTTATTGCCTAATTGCTCTGGCTAAAACTTCCAGTACTATGTTGAATAAGAGTGGTGAGAGTGGTCACCCATGTCTTATTCCTGTTCTCAGAGGAATAACTGTCAGTTTTTCACCATTGAGTATTATATTGGCAGTGGATTTGTCATATATTGTCTTTACTATGTTGAAGTACTTTTTTTCTATACCCATTTTATTGAGAGTTTTAATCATAAATTTATGTTTCTTCTTGTCAAGTGTTTTCTCTGCATCTACTGAGACCAAAACCCATAAAACTTCTAGGAGAAAATATAGGCAGTAGGCTCTTTGACGTCAGTTTTAGCAGTATCTTTTTGAATATGGTGTCTACTCAGGCAAGGGAAACAAAAATATAAATAAATAAACGGGATTCCATCAGACTAAAAAGCTTCTGTATGTCAAAAGAAACCATGAATGAAAAGAAAAGAAAACCCACCAACTGGGAGAAAACATTTGGAAATAATATACCCAACAAGAGGTTAATTTCCAAACTATAAAAAGAACTCATACCAGTCAATAAAAAAGAAATGGACAGCCCAATCAATAAATGAGCAGAGGATTGCATCAGATATGTTTTTCCAAAGAAGATATACACATGGCAAAAAGATACATAAAAAGGTGTTTAACATCACTATTAGGAAATGAAAGTCAAAACTACTGTGAGATATCACCTCACACGTCTCATAATGGATATTATTAATAACAAGAAATAACAAATGTTTGAGATGACGTGGAGAAAAGTGAACCATCTTATACCATTGATAGGAATACAAAATGCAGCATCCACTATGGAAAACAGTGTGGAGATTTCTCAAAAAGTTAAAAATAGAAATGCCATATGACCCAGCTATTCCACTACTGAGTATTTATCCAAAGAACATTAAATCAATAACTCAAAAAGACTTATGCACCCTTATGTTTGTTGCTGCATTAGTCACAATAGCCAAGACATGGAAGGAGCCCAAATGCCCATCAACAAATGAATGAATAAAGGTGGTATGTATATATATATATATATATATATATATATATATATATATATGTGTATATATACAATAGAATACTACTCAGCCATTAAAAAGACATAATCGTGCCATTTGCAACAACATGGATGTACCTTGAGAGTCTCATATTAAGCAAAATATCAGACAAAGTAAAATACTGTATGATTTCACTCATATGTGGGTGATAAAGAGATGCATAGATAAGGAGAATATATCAGTGGTTTTCAGAGCAGAAGGGGGTGGGGATGGCAAAAGTGGTAAAGGGGTGCATATGTATGGTGATGTATAAAAACTAAACTATTGGTGGTGTACATGATGTAGTTAATACAGAAACTAAAATATAAGAATGTACACCTGAAATTTACACAATGCTATAAGCCAATAGGACTTTGATAAAATAAAATTTAAAAAGGAAAATAAAAATAACCTTCTAAATTTATTTCAAAAATAGTGAAAGTTATAAACATAAGATGTTACTCTAAATGTTTCTGAAAGAAAACCCCAAATTCTTCATTCTTTGAGTGAACAGCCATAGCTTTGGACACGTACATGAGTAGATTACCTAAGTGGATAAAAGTGGAAGACATTAACATCTGGCAACATTTTATCTTAGAGTAGATTATTGAATAAATCACCTGTATTATATTTCCCCTCTCACTCTAAAAATGGCCACATTTATTATTTTTTAAAAAGCAGGTAAATGATTAGTTTAATTTTTATAGAAATGGCAGGCCTTGGTGTCGGTCACTGAGTATCTTTTTGGTACTTTGGTCCTTTTTGGGGAAAAAAGGAAAAGGTAGGTATAAAAATTAAAATAAATTATTTGAGAATATATTCTTCCTAAGATTTGTATTGTAGATAATTTTAACATTGAATGTGTGCTAATAGATGCTCATTTTATTTTATTTTTATTGATATTTTTGGTGAGGAAGATTGGCTGTGAGCTAACATCTGTGCCAATCTTCCTCTATTTTTACTATATGGGTCACCACCACAGCATGGATTGATGAGTGGTGTAGGTCCACACTAGGGATCTGAACCTGCCAATCCAAGGCCATCAAAGTAGAGTGCATGAACTTAACCACGATGCCACTGGGCCACCCCTAAAATGTCATTTTGAATATGTTTTGAGATATAGTAAGATAAGATGATGATAGTTATTATTGAAAGGGCAAAGTTTCTGTGTTTTTACTGTGTGAAATTTAGAAAATTAATTTCTTGCTGACCCTTACTTTGTTCACAAGGAAATGAGCATCATCATCACCATCATCATCATATCTTTTACTTTTATATAGATGTATTACAGAAAAAATGGGACAAATTAAATACAAATGATTTGTAAATTCCTTCACTTAGTGACACCAACTGTGTCCAGTGCTGTTTAGTCACTGTACTTGTATGAGGATATGAGTGATTTAGTTCAGAAACCCCTGAATAATTTGTTAGGAAGGAAGGAAATTGAAACGTGCCAAGAAAATTTCTGTTGCAGTGGATTCTATCATGATAACATAAATCTGTCAATAGTGAATTTCCCAATTCACTTGGGATTTACTGTCTTCATGGAGGATTAAAAAAAAATATTTTCTTTTCCCTATTATTTGCCTACTCTATAATCTCAAATAGATTGTTAGCATGCTGCATGGGGCCCTCATAATTCCTTCCCAGTGTGTCTGGAATAGGCATGTGATATAGGGGAAAAAGTTAGCATTTGCCTTAAAACTTAACAGGCAAATTCTAAGCTGACCAACTTAAAACATTATTTATATGCTTGGTTATTGACCGAAATGAGCTACAAATTACTTTTTTGATTGGCCATCACTGAATACACCAATCTAGTCATTTACAGATAGACTGTGAGGGTTTAAGAAGTATTTTTCAGTCAACATAGTGTACACTGTTCTTTCTCTGTTTAATCTCATATAAACCATCAAATAAATTTTAATTTAAAAAAATATTTAAGTTTTTGTCTTTAATGTGAGCTAATTTATATGATTCTCTGGTGTCCTTTCTGATTCTGATGCTAGGATTTATAATTAAGAGGCATCCCACATAAGTTGTAGGACACCCTTTTTCATAAAAAGAATAAATGCTTAAGTAGTTTTTCTCCAAAAACTACTGTCTGTCCCCTTGGCTGCATATTGACCACTCCCTTCCCCACCAGGCACCCAGCCTCTCCTCCAGAAGACCCAGGGCTAGGCATTGGCACTTCCCCTTCAGCCCCTCAACCACCTCCTTCAGGGCGCTGCTCTGCTGGAATACGCTCATCTCTAGCCATCTCTGCCTGGTGGCTCACTCCCTCTCCTCCAGCCACCTCAGCTGCAGTCGCTCCTCTTCAGCAAGGAAGCCATGATACTTCTCCAATCCAACCTAAGTTGCTGCTCTGCATTTCCACTTTCTCCTTGAATGACACAGTAAATCAAATCATCAATGATGGGGGCACAGTGTCTGGCTTCTTTCTTCATGTATAGGACAGTGAAGATGGAGAAGGCAACATCCTGAGTGATCTGCACTCCTTAACTCTGTGAACAGATTGGGTACATTTTAACAACATGCAGAAATAAGAGGCCACTTATATGAGAAGGGGCCTGGTAGAATTTTCAAACTCAGAGTTGGAGAAAGACTATTGGATTTGGTTTCCCATTTTTCCATGGACTTATAGGCATGGCATGTCAACTTAAAAATCAAATTCACTTCTTATTTTACCCTCAAAATGAGTTTGTTCAGGAGTAGCTGAAAGAATTGCAATTCAGGATGTGCATGCTGTAGAGAGCAACAGGCAAATCCGGAAAAAGGAGGGGAGCTTGGTTTTATAGAGAAAAACAGGGAGCAGGGAGGGGCTTTTCTAAATAAAAGTCCATTGAGGGAAAGTAACAGTTCAGGGCAGGAACAGCTTCTCATTGACTGAGCTACAGCATTTCTCATTGGCTGGGCTGTTGCCAGATGGGGAGAGAAATCTTTCTTCAGGAATAATGTGGTTTTACTTCGTGTAGAAGATGCAAGCTAGTAACTCTTCTGTTTAGTGTAATTGACAATGTATGATAGGACACGAGAGCTCCCCCTGCAGGCCTTCCCCACTCCAATTTAGTTAAGGTTTCTTCTATTAATTGCCACGTTTTCCTCTTTTGATCAAGATCTTTCCCCAAAAGTATTGCTGATCAACAGTCATGTTCTCTGCAGGTAGTGATCTTGGCCCTCAGTGCCAGGAAGGGTCTTCCCTGGTTGTCGTGTCCCCCACTTGAGGGAAATTTCATAGTATTCAAAAATATTTAGTTTATGTCTGAGGAACAAGAAAGAGGGAGAACTCTCTGGCATTTCCCATTTAAGTCTATATTTATCCAAGGTGGTAGGCATTGGCGATCATCTCCAAGTGCTGAACCAGCATCACCTTATTGGGCTCATCGTTTTTGCAGAGGTTCAACAGATAGTAGGTACAGAACTTTACATAAGTATATACAGTAAGATTAAGAACAATACTATAAACCCAATTTGCCGGATAGTTCTGAACAAGGAGTCCAGACTTGAGTGTAACCAGCTGAATGAATCCAAAGACAGTGGGTTTCATGGTGAAACTTGTTGTAGCATATGTTCTTGCTCTCTAATATTATGTAATTGTGTTTCTGCTTCCCTGGAGGCTTTTATCCATGTGCAACAGGAGGTGTTTGCTACCACAGAGATGACTCCTTACTCAATGAGTAGATAATCAAGGGCTGTATGATTATCTAAAACTACCTTGCCCAATGAGTTAAGTGACCATTGCTGAGATAAAATGGCTTTGGCTGTGGTGTCACTTAATAACATCAAGTTAATATTAACTTATGGAGATCTGACATCTTCCTGACGTTTAATTATCCTTCCTGAGAATAAAATACATTATATTAGCTTGCTATGGATTCCATAACCAAGTACCACTAACTGGGTGACTTAGAACAACAGAAATTTCCTGTGCCACAATTCTGGAAGCTGCAAGTCTGAAATCAAAGTGTCAATAGGACCATGCTCCCTGTGAAGGAGCCAAAGTTCCATCCCAGGCCTCTCTCCTAGTCGTGGTAGTTACTTGGCTTATGGCGGCAACCCTCTAATCTTCACATGGTGTTCTCCCTGTGTGTGTCTGTGTCCAAATGTCCACTCTTTATAGGGACACCAGCCATACTGTTTTAGAAGCCCAGCCTACTCCAGTGTGACCTCATCTTACCTAATTACATCTGCAACAAACCTATTTGCAAATAAGATCACTTCTGAGGGACTGAGGGACAGGATTTCAACATAAGAATCAGGAGGGATGTAATTTGGCCCATAACATTTTGCATTCTGGCCCCCCAAATTCATGCCCTTCTAACATGGAAAATATGTTAATCTCTTCCCAATATCCCTGAAAATCTTAATCCATTCTAGGATCAACTCTAAGTTCAAAGTCTCATCCAACTATCCAAATCACATCTGAGTGTCTCCATGTATAGTTCATCCTGGGGAAAAACTCCTCTCCTTTTATGAACCTGGGAAAGCAGACAACATGCTATCTTGTAATAATGGCGCAGATGTAGGATATGCAGTCCTGTTCTAAATGCGAGAAATCAGAAATTAAATAGGAGTCATGAGACCAAAGTAAGTCAGAAACTTAGCCATGCAAATCCCATTAGGTTTTGAGAGGAGAATAATCCTCTTTGACTCAATTATTTGTCCACAGGGGTGGTGGTTCCACTCCTGAGCCCTGGGCAGGTAGTTTTCCATTTGTTCATATCTGTACTTGTATCTTTCAGGATTATTTTCAAATTTTCCTCATAAAAGTCTTACACATTTCTTATTGAGTTTTGTTCCTAAATGTTTTATCATTTTTGTTGCTTTTATAAATGAGATTTTCTCTCCATTATATATTCTACTGCATTTCTTGTGTATGTGAAGATAACAATTTTAGTATCTTCATTTTTATCCTGCTACCTTATTACATTTTTTGCTGTTATTCATTTCTGTTTTGTTTTGTTTTATTTTTGAGGAAGATTAGGCCTGAGCTAACATCTGCTCCAAATTCTCCTCTTTTTGCTGAGGAAGACTGGCCCTGAGCTAACATCCATGCCCATCTTCCTCCACTTTATATGGGGGTGGCTACCATAGCATGGTGTGCCAAGGGGTGCCATTTCCACACCCAGGATCCTAACCAGTGAACCCCGGGCTGCAGAAGCATAACGTGCAAATTTAACTGCTGTGCCACTGGGACAGCCTCTGTTGTTACTCATTTTGAAAGGTAAAACATGGGAAATCAATACTCAGTATCTTTGTAGACAGTGAAAGATAAGATGATTAAAAAATGGAATAACAGAGGGCTGTTCTTTATGGTCAAAGTTAAATGATAAAGCTTTTACAGTATAGTGCATTGCATTGATACATGAAACTGAGCTAAAGTATCTAATGAAAATCTTCAAATGAAATATTGGAATCAGTAGTAGATTTTAGAAACGTGGAACAAGGCAGTTACATAAAGATCAACAGCTACTCTGTCATTATCAATGCATATTGTTTGTACAAATGGGAAAATATTCTTTTCAAAATGCTAATAAAGCAAGCATCTTTAAATAATCTCAACAATTACAATGGAAGAATTTCAGGAAAAAATGTTAAAACTCAAGCTTGGCTTCTAAGTATTTGGAAAATCTATGAAGCCTACCATATTTCTAAGTGAAAATCCTCAACATTTTAACAATATTAATCCTTCCTAAATATTTTCTAATTACATTTTAATCAAAATTCTACTAGATCTTCTGAACGTGACCAATATATTTAAAAGATCAACTTAACGGATTAACAGGGAGGAAATTGCCCCTTTTGAATGTGAATATAGTGATAACAAGGAGAATTTTTCACTAGATGTTAAAAATTCCCATGTACAACATCAATAAAACAAGATATTTTAAAGGAATTTGGTGTCAGCTCATTGGAAAAGAAGAGGTGAGATGGAATTTAATCTCATCTCCTCTGGCTTCTGGTGTAGGACATCTACTCTCCCTTCTCATGCAATCCCATTGCTTCCTCCATACATTTCTCATTCCCTAAACCATGACTTCAGGTCTGTCCTCATCTTTGAGCTCCTGACTCAGGCATCCAGCAGACTTGCCTCATCTCCATGCACATGTCTATTGGGAAATTTGAGTCTCAAACTCAGCTCTAAGTTTCCTCTCCAATCTGCCCAGCCCCAGTGTCCTGAGGGCATCCATCGTGCTTCAACCTGACAGCCTCCATCATCACCCCCTCCCTCAGCCACCACACCTCTCACCAGGACTCACTCAAACCACTCCCTGCCTTCCTGCTCCCTGGGTTTTTCTCCATCAGGCTTCCAGTGGTACTTGTACACTTAAGTTCCACAAGTAAAATGGAGGCTCCAGACCCCAAGTGTGGGTCTTACAAACAGAATTCACAATCTGGGCAAAGGATGTCATGAACAAAAAGCTGGAAAGGGAAAATGATCAACATAGCTCCAGAACACACATACAGAAAAGGCTCAGAAGAATTTGGCTGCAAGTTCCATGACTGTGGGTTTGCTTCCATCTTGGTCCCTGGTTTATCTCAACTGCCTCGTTCATGATATCCACTCCATATACATTTTTAGTTTGAAGGCAAGATATAACATTGGGTTATTGTCAAGACATGTCTGAATGATTGCATTATGTTTGATTTAATTTGTGTGGGTGTGTGTGTTTTTATATTTTTATGTAATTAGCATCCAACATTTAAATTAAAAACAAGTGCCCTAAAATGCTATGCAATGTTAATACAACATAGATTACAACTGAGTGACAGAATAAAGAGGACAAAAAGTGACCTAATGAAGAGTGATCCACACAAATATGTAAAGCAGACCACCTCAATTTTAGTCTCAGCCACAGTTCTGATTAGTGGTTCTGTCTTTGACACATCAATTAGACTGTGAGTTTCAGGGTCTGTATCTGTGGAAGACGAGAAGAAAAATACCTCACAAAATATCTTTAAGATTAAATGAGGATATATACAGACATACAAGAAAACTATGTTGTAAAGTGAAAAAGGCTAAGGCTATATATGAAATATAAAAATATATTTCACAGATAAGATTTTATTGATGATGGTGAGATTTGAGATGACAGTTAATTTTTCTAGTGTACAATAAAAGGAGAGGAAAAAAGACATGAGAATAAAACCAGAAACGTACAACAGAGATGTCTATCAATCAGGTTTTATAGCTCTCTTAATAGCACTCTTCTTCAAAGTCCCATATGGGCTTTTTCAACAGAAAACCTTCATCCACTCCCTTAATGGACATAATAAAACCGGAGATGGCGTCACTCAACTATTTCTCCTAATAGAGTTAACAATAGCCGCACTCCAACAGCTCGTCTGGATGAAGATTGCTCCGTCATCTGATGCTGGGTTCCATCAGATAGGAAGACAGAACTACAGGAGCAAAAGGGTAACTACTGTTCTTGACCTCTTCTACTTCTGACACATTGTATTAATTCTTGACTGTATTTCCCCAGTTTTTTCGTTATCTATTTTTATGGAGAAAAGCAAATACGTTTTTTAAATATTTTATTTATCACTTTTCTGCAATGTATTAGTAAATCAGTTTTCAACAGACCTCAAAGGCCCCAAGGGAAACCTTTGCCTTTTTGTTTCAGGTAGGAGGGCTCCCTTCCTCACTTCTTGTAGGGCAGGTCTAGTGGGGATGAACTTCGTCAGCCCTCGTTTGTCTGGGGAAGCTTTTATTTCTCTGTCATATCTGAAGGATAAGTTCACTGGATAGATTATTCTTGGCTCATAGTTTTTGTCTTTCAGAATTTTGAATATATCATTCCATTCTCTCCTAGCCTGCAAGGTTTCCACTGAGAAATATGACGAAAGACTGACAGGGGTTCCTTTGTATGTTATTTTCTTCTCTCTTGCTGCCCTTAATATTTTTTCTTTGGTTGTTTGCTTTTCACACTTAATATTATACATCTTGTTAAAAGTCTTTTTTCCTGATGTAATTAGGAGTCTAATTAGCTTCAAGTCCTTGCATGTTCAGTCTCTTACCCAGGTTTGGGAAGTTTTCAACTATTATTTCTTTGAATAAGCTCTCTGCAACTTTCTCCCACTGGGATATCTATAATCTTTTTGTTACTTTTCCTAATTGAGTCAGATATTCCTCAAATAATTTCTTCATTTTCAAAAAACATAATTCTCTTTCCTCCTACTCCTGTATCATTTGTATGTTCCTATCTTGGAGCTCACTGATTCTTGCACCCATAAAGTCTGCTCTATTTTTTATGGTTTCTACATTATTTTTTATCTCAGTAATTGTTTTCTTCATATCCAGAATTTCTGGATTTTTTTAGAGCTTCGACTTCTTTGGGAAAATATTCCTTTTGTTCATTAATTTTATTCCTGAGCTCATTGAACTGTCTGTCTGAGTTTTCTTTTAACTCATTGAGTTTCTTTTGACAGCTATTTTGAATTCTTTGTGAGTCAGATTGTAATCTTCTGTGACTTCAGGTTTGGTTTCTGGAGACCTGTCATTCTCGCTCTGTTCTGCCAGGTTACTGTAGTTCTTCATGGTGTTTGATGAGTTGATCCTCTGCTGGCACATTTGTGATAGTAATCACATTTATTTGGCTATGACTTGGTTACTTTGGTCCTGATCTGCTTCTGGTTGTATTTTTGAGCCCACAATTTCTGCCCTCCACTGTCTCTCTTAGAGGCATAATCGGTGCCCTCCTTGTGCGACTTATGCCTCTGAGGTTGCTGATGTCTTGCTACTTTTGATGTCACTACAGTCTCAGGTGTTGCCATTGGGGTCACCAGGCTGTGAGTGCTTCTGCTTCTTCCACAATCACCTGGGTCTTGCATTCCCCTTCTTGCTTTCCATGGGCTCTCTGTGGGCTCAGGTGCTGATGCCCCACGTACCACCTGCACTGCTGTTCCTGGGTTATCTGGGAATGTTGGCAGCACCACTGCCAGGGGCACTGGGTTCACAGATGTCACTGTTGCTCTCAGGAGCCCAGGTTTTGTATGCAGCTCCTGTAGCTGGTAGACCTGGTGCCAGGGGTACTGTCGCTGGGGTCTGGTTCTCAGGTTCTGCTGTGGTTCCTGAGGCCTCAGGTCACAAGTGTGACACACTCCTATTGGGGGAGGTGTAGGGTCTAAGCCACAATTATTGTTGCTGGCCCTGCAGTCTCTGGTCACTGGTGCCTACCAGTGTGCTTTTTGAGATCTCAGGTCAGGGAATCCTGCTCCTGCCAGTGAAATCTGCATTGTTGTTGCTGCCCTCCCTCTAGAGAGAGACCTGCACCACTGCCAGGGGAGGAGGAGAGGACTGAGCCACTGGCACTTCTCTCTGTCCTGGAGCGGGAGGATGTGTGTCACGTGTCACCACTGGTGGGCAGGGGCCAAAGCTCCTGGTTGCTAGCACTGGTGCACACACCGATGGTCTGCTCCCGAACCTCTAATCAGGAGACCCCAAACCTGCTGGGTAAATTCACACCTTGGATGTAGTCCCCACTGCTGGTAAGACCAGTTCCACTGCCTGGTGAGTAGGAGAGGGCCAGGTCTTTGATTCTATTCTGTGTCCTGAAGTCTCAGAACATGTGTGCCACCTCTCGCCACTGTGGGGGGGGGGAGGGCAAGGGGCAAGCCACGGGGTCCATGTTTGCCTTTGCAACCTGTGGTCACTGGCATACATGCCCATGTGAGGATCCACATTTTGGAGCACCACTGCTGCTGGAGAGGGGATGGGCTGCTCCCTTAGGTCCACTGCCTCCTGGAGATCCAGTCCACCCACCTTCAGATGTATAGATGCATGGATCACTCAGCTGTTCTGGTGTGCTGTGTAGGGAGTCCTTTGTGAGTCCCTGGATGTCTGCCTGGTTGTAACTTAGAGTAGAGAGACGAAGAGAATGACTCACTCCATCATGCTGCTTATGCCATTCCGATAAAGACTATATTTATAAGACAAGGACAGCTGTTTTTAATTCCTCAAAGAACTTGGTTGCCACTTAAATTATACCAAAGGATGGACAAACTCATCCACATATGTTTGAATGTTTTTCTTTTCCTCTGGGTACATTTAGCTTAAGGAAGGAGCATTAAAGAAATTCCCATTAGGTTTTGGATAATTTCAGTTTCCCCTGGTTTTTAAAGGAGTAATGTAGCAGTTTATTGGAGAACACTTGGAGTCTCATCAACTATGGGAAGGGTCCATATGGGTGTTCTCCTAGAATTTTCATGGGACTTTTGGGAATAACTTTTTTTTTTCCAGCATCCCAGTCGATTACAACTGAGACATCAATTTCTGGGCCAGGTTTTATTTCTGCCGCCCACCCCCAAGGAAGATTAGCCCTGAGCTAATATGTGCTGCCAATCTCCACTTTTTGCTGAGGAGATTGTCCCTGAGCTCACATGTGTTCTGGGCCAGTGTTTAGGTAATGGATCCCTATGAGGATGAAATGCAGGAGGCCGAGGTGTTATTGTAGGTCTCTGGCCTTGGAGCTACTGTAGCTATAAAACCAACAGCTGGGCAGACTTTTGTATATGATCTTGCTCCAAAGTCCCTTTTAATGCTCAGTCCTTTGTAATGCTCAGTCCACTTTAATGCTCACCTATGGTCATGAGTTCAGTCAAATCAGGGGCATCCCATCTTATTTTCTTCCTTTTTGTGAATCCCCTAATCCCAAGAGATAATCCATTTACAAACAAGGCAGCTAGGGTAGATTGGGTGACCTTATTTATTGTATTGAACCTGGAACGCTATGGGAAGGGGGCTTCCAAACAGGCTTTAACGTCTGCCACAGATTCATCTTTCTTTTATTTGCACAGTTGAATAATAGAGCAATCAATGAAAGAAGAGAAAACTCTAGGAAAGGCTTTTAAAAGCCTTTCAGTTGCTATGCTGTAAGCTTTTTCAGACCCATAAGGGAACCATGTTTCAGACTGAGGAACTCAAACATCACCCTCGCGTTTTGCCATTTTGCTTCCTGCACTTTTGAGCTTCACCGGCTCCTACCAACATGCATACAAGTGATAAAGATCTGGTAACCTGTGGCCGTAGGCTTCTATAATGACTCCAAATTCTTCAAGAAACTTTTGGGTTTCCTTCTTGCGTTTAGAAAATTGTTTAACTGAAGTGCTTAGTTCAGCCTTTGACCGAGGAGTAAAAGATGCCTGAGGAGGATCGTCTGCAACCTCAGGCAGTTTCATCTCAAAAGGTAACTTTTCAATAGTCTCCTCAGAGTGGAAAGGTAGTTCAGCTGGAGAGTTAGTACAATATGAGTACGTAAGTAAAGGAGGATAGAGAGGAGCAGCAAGAGTCACATTAGTCTCATTATCTATCATTTTGGGTAACTCGTGTCTTCAATTTTTCACTGGGATTTTGTATTGAGGTATTTAATAAAGCTATTTCAGAATTTTAAAGTCTTTTGGAAGTTTCTGAATACTAATAAAGGTAGGCATCCCATTCTGTTTATTCAACTTTGGATCCCTTGCTCTTGAGCACACTTCTTAAATGAGGTGTATGTCTAACTAGAAGGTTCCCCATAAAGGCCATGGTAATCCTAGGTTGTCTTTGGTAAGATTTTGCCATTCCTATAAATATCTATAGCTCCCATGACTGTGGTTCTTAAACATTAAATAAGCAGATATGCCAGGGGCTAACGTGCTCAACTCTTTGGATGTAAAGTGTCTCATTTCTTTTAACTAGCTCTTTGGGTTTCTGAGAGTCAAACTAGTAAGTAAAAGGGATATGCCATGGGCTCCTATCCCAAAAGTCTTTGGGTTTGGTGGTGAGTGCTCTAACAGTTTTTAAGTGCTTGACCTATGCCTACCAATTTTTGCAAATTTCTGACTTATGAGATTTCAATAAGCAATTAGCATTTATCTACACAATACCAGAAAAACAAATATGTGCACCTTAACACACCATAGGTAATCAGAGAAATGATACTATTAACTATCCAATAGAAGGCCATGTCTCCTACGAGCAATTACCAGCATGCATCAGCAGACATGAGAAAATGGGGGCTGAGGACTGAAACTGATAAAAGGACTGAACCAGAAAACCCCAGTAAATGAGGACTGCAGACTGGAACATGGGAAAGGGATTTCAAGCAAGTGGGGAATTGCAGACTGAACAAAAGAGAGACTTGTGTATCAGATGGAATTGTCTGCCAAGTCAAGCTGACCTACTAAACCCTGGATTGGAAAGTTCAGAGAAACATGGGTAACGTGGCCCCTCAGAATGCTGAGAAAGTGAAATCAATGGGTTCAGACAGTACTGTCCATGTTTCCTGTTGTCCTCCAATATCTTCAAAAATTTACTTCAGATACAGTCACTACCACCAAATCTGTTAAAAAACAAAAATTCAATCAAGCAAATTTAAAGATCTGATTGGCTTTGTTCACCAACTCATGAATCAGACAGCATCCATGCAGCAAGTATAACAGAGCTACGAGGAACTGTGCAAAATGGAAGGTTTTATAGGCCGAAAGGGACTGGGGCAAAGTAAAAAGAGTGGATTGTTTTAGGCTAGGTCCCCTTTCCTTAGTGCAAGGCTGGACATCTCATCAGGCAGATATCCTCAGTAGGGTTGATCAGGATATTCCAGACAGTGAGTTACTGATTCTACTCCTGGGAGAGGCTGAAGCTGCAATTAGATTAGATCTTGGTAGGATTTAGCATAAGTGACTCCATTTAGGGCTATTATTTCTTCTTAGCACTGCTCAATTGACCACTGAGACCCTATACTCAATTGTCCAATTTTTTCATTCTACTTGTCATTTCCAGATACTCTGTTTCATTACTTATTATAATTTCTACCTCTTTATTGATATGATAATTTTGTTCATGTGTTGCTTTTTTAATTTCCTATGGTTCTTTGCTTTCCTTAGCTCATTGAGCATTAGTATGACAGTGGTTAAGGTCTTTGTATAGTAAGTTTCATAATTATCTTTTGTTGGTGATGGTTTCTGAGTATTTATTTGTTCTTTTGAGTGAATTATCTGTCACTTATTGTTTTTTTTGTACGCTTTGTGATTATTTTCAGGAAAAATTGGGCATTTGAAAAACACCCATCTCGCCTAGTGTTTGTAGACTGGTTCTGTGCCAGGGACGTCCTCCACTAATCGGCTGGGCCTTGATTCTGCACCTTAGAATCGACCTGAGGAGAAAGCTTAAGGTCCGCTCAATCTTTTGCTCAGCATGCAGCTTATCTGGACCTGTGTGTGGCTTTTTAGATTTTCCCATATACGCAACTTCTTTTATTTATTAATTCTTTAAAATTTTATTTATTTTTTAATTGCAGTAACTGGATTATAACATTTTATAGCTTGGGATGTGCATAATAGTATATTTCAAATTCTATGTAGATTACATCATGTTCAGCACCCAAAAACTAATTATAGTCTATCCCCTCACATGTGAGCCTAATCACCCCTTTTGCCCTCCCCCCTTCCTCTATGGTAGCCACCAATCCAATCTCCAATGCTATGTGTTTGTTGTCATTGTTTTTACCTTTTACTTATGAGTGAGATCATACGGTATTTGACTTTATCCTTCTGACTTATTTCACTCAGTATAATACCCTCAAAGTCCATCCATGTTGTCAGAAATGGCCAGATTTCATCATTTCTTATGGCTGAGCAGTATTCCATCATGTATAAATACCACGTCTTCTTTATCCATTTGTCCCTTGATGGACACCTAGGTTGCTTCCAAGTCTTGGCTATTGGGAACAATGCTGCAATGAACATAGGGGTGCAAGTATCTTTATGCCTTTGTGTTTTCAAGTTCTTTGGATAAATACCCAGCATTGGGAAAGCTGGATCATATGGTAGATCGATTCTTAATTTTCTGAGGATACTCCCTACCACTTTTCATAGTGGCTGTACCAGTTTAGCAGCATATTTTCAAGTACCATGTCTGACCGGGCAAGGGAAACAAAAGAAAAAATGAACAAATGAAACTACATCAAACTTAAAAAGCTTCTGCACAGCAAAGGAAACTATCAACAAAATGAAAAGACAACCTAATAGCAGGGAGAAGATATTTGCAAACCATATATCAGATAAGGGGTTAATATCCAAAACAAACAAAGAACTTGTACAGCTCAACAACAACAACAAAAAACAGTCCAATTTAAAATATGGGCAAAGGATCTGAACAGAGGTTTCTCCAAAGAAGATATACAGATGGCCAACAGGCATATGAAAAGATGGTCAACATCATTAGCTATCAGGGAAATGCAAATCAAAACTACAATGAGATATCACTTCACCACTGTCAGAATGGCTATAATTAACAAGATAGGAAACAGCAAATGTTGGAGAGGATGTGGAGAGAAGGGAACCTTTGTACACAACTTCTTTTAAATGTCTTAATTTCCCAAAGAGTTCCCTCCTTGGGGTCTTTGATGGTCTATTGTGTGTCTCCACCCATAATCTCTCACTCTAGTCATCTGTGGTTCAGTCTCCCTGCAATTTTTTAAGTGTCTGCTGCTTTTCCCTTATATCCCAGTTAGGCAAAACAGACGAGGACCTTATGTAGCCCCTGAGAGTTTAGAATATTCTAAATAATGTCTCCTCCACTGCCTCCAGAATGAAGGAGGAAATTGGGAACTGGGCTGATGCCTTAGCTGGTGTATTGTGTTTCTCCCATAATCTATTGTCCTAAGTGTTTACAAATTAGTCTCCATCCAGGTTTCATGAGGAGTGGCAGCTATTTCTTCCTGCCTGAGACCTGAGTTAGATGACAGAGGCCAGTTCTTCATTAGCCCCCAGACAAGTTAGAGTGTTGACAATAAGGTCAGATTTACTCCCTCTGGATTGAGAAAGGGAACTCAGGACTGGGTTGTCACCGCCTCCTCATCCAGACCAGGCCACTTGCAGGAGGGTGTGGGGCAAGGGTGAGGAAAAAATGCCACAAAATTTTCTACCATTTTGAATGTGGCTTTTTCCAGATTGGATATTTGCTTGCTTCCTGTATGCCTTTGGCTAGTTTCCCAGCCTCCAATTTTTGGGTTGTTTTTGGATGTCTCCATGAAGGATCAAGACAGGTGCACTTCCTAGTCTGCTTTTTTTGCTGATGTCCCTCCAAACTAATCATTTTTTTAAAAATTGAAGTGATAATTAAAACTATATCACTCTAGCAAACATGAAGTCTAGGTGGTTTACAATCTGTCCTTAATAAAAATCAAAGAAACAATTATTATCTAGGTAAATTTATGTTTTTTGAAGAGTAGCAGGAGGAGGAAAAATACTACGCAATTCATTTACTATATCTGTAATAATCTCAATACACAATTATGCATTAACAGTATAAGAATTTAATAAACAAATATCATTGTGAACATATATGAAAAATCTATACAAATAAATAGTATTCAGCCATATTATAATTAAGAAAAAAAACCTGGCATAGCATATTAAGATTTCTAGCAAGTTGTTTCAGTGTCAGAATTTCCTTTTGAAAGTTGATTATTTCACAGTTTCATGGTTTCTTTAATTTGCACAATTGTGTACACCTGTATAACCACCATCATAAGAAGATACAATTTTCATTGTCCCAGAACATTCCTTAATGTGCCTTCCTATTAATTCACTGATTTTTCTACTTATAAATTGATGTATATAGTTTTATATATTATAACATTTTTTATTATTATGTAGTAATGCAGTATTATTTATATATTATATAAATTATTACTTTCATTTTATATAATACAAACAAGCAGTATGAATATATAATGCATTATTTATATGTGTATATGTGTGTGTGCGTATGTATGTATGTTATAGAAATTTTGATTGGGATTCTTATGAATAGGGCTTATTATGTACATTCTTCTATAAATATTTTTGTAGACATATGTATACATTTGTATTGGGTAAATACTTAAAAATAAAATTGGTGGATCATAGGAGGGTTGCATCAACCACATATGACTATCCCACTTGCTCTAGATCCTTGTAAATATTTAAAGTTTCCAGTATTTTTTAGATATTCTGGTACCTGGAATAGAGCAATATGCACTTTCCAATGACTAATGCTCTTGAACACCTTGCCATTTACTTCTTGGCCATCCACATGCATGTCTTCTTTTGTAATGCTCAAACCTTTCTCATTTTTTGAGTTGTTAATGTTTTTTTGTTGATTTTTAGGGATTTTTAATATGATTTGGATACGAGCCCTTTGTCATATATATATATATATACGGTGAGTACTTGCTCCTCAGCCTGCAGATTGTCTATTCATTTATTCTGTGGGGTCTCTTGAATTTTAAATTTTTAGTAATTTTATTTATGATTATTTTTTCTTTTATGATTAGTTCTTTTGCTGTCCTAAGAAATCTTTGTCTATTCCAGTTGTGATTTAATTTTTAGAAGTCACACAATTTTAGCTCTGAGATTTAGATACATAATCATCTTGAAATATTTTTTAAGTGTAGAGTATGGTTAGTTTCAAGATTTATTTTTTAATATGGCCATCCTGGTATTTTTATTGAATTGACTTGGAGCCTCAGAATTCCTTTTAATTTAATATATCATATTTGCAGATTATCTGATGAGAAGCGTACAAGACAGAAAAATGTGTTCACCAAAATTCAACTCCACATTACAATATTAACGAAAAAATAAACAACCTCTTAGTAACCTGAGAATAGAAGCAAACTTCCTGAAACTAATAAAAATTATATATATATAAATATATATGTATAGGCATAAACATAAATGTAATATGTATATATATGTAATAATGTAATATAAACATGATATGTAATATACACATGAAATGCAATTTGTAGGCTTTAATACTCCCAAATTTCAATTAAAATAAAGATTAAGACAGTTGTTTGGTTTGAACATTTTTAATTTAACATTGTAATGAGGTGCAAAACAATGCAGCAAAACAACAAAAATAAATAGACAATTTTTTGAAATTAAAAAAATTTCATCTGAAGATCATATAATTATGTACATAATTATGTACATAAAAATGCAATAAAACCTATCAGAGGTTCTTTTTAATGTGACAAGATCATCCTTAAAATTTAACATCAATATTGTAACTTTACACTAGAAATCATTTGTCAGTTTATGGACAACTCACAAAAGATTAAGCTTAAACATATGCATTTAAAAGTGTGTGATTTCACTCATATGTGGAAGATAAACACACAGAAAAAGAGAACAATTTAGTCATTGCCAGGGGAAGGGAGTGGGGGTGGGTACAAGGATGAAGGGGCACACTTATATGGCGACTGACAAATAATAAGGTACAACTGAAATTTCGCAATGTCATAAACTATTATGACCTCAATAAAAAAATCATTTTTCAGTTAAAAGAAAAATATGTGCATTTAAAGATATTTCACTTCAATAATAACGCAAGATATGCAGATTTTTCTAACACTTACAGACCCAATCCAATTTTATTTTGACACAGGAATTGATAAACACATGAATGTAGAAATTTATAAAATGAAGGATAATTCTGTAAATCAAATGCATGATGCATAACTGCATCTCTCCTCCTATATCTACAACATTAAAAATTGTGTGTAAGTGCCAGCTTCATAATAATATGCATGATATATCATATGTTTAAAATATTAAACTATTTCAGGTAATAAGTAATCATTGTGGATTTATACATTTTTTAACCAAAAACAAAACTATCCATTTTTTCCTATCTCATGGTCAGTGAAAGAAACTAAACAGGAAGGATTTTAGTGAAGGAACTTAATGCTGGTCATATAGGGATCACCTGCACGCTGCAGCCTCTGTTCTGGTGTAATTCAGAAGTGACCCCCCAACTGGGGCATCCTCTACAGGAAAGAAGACAATGGATTCTGGAAAGCTGCTGCAGGGAACGTGGCTGCTCCCACTTCCGAAATGTTGATTCCTGGTTCCAACTGTCAAATGGAGACAGCAGTGACTTCCGTTCCTCTTCCACATCTCAAATCACTGTAGCAGACCTCAAACTGGCCCAAGAGCTAACACTTGCAGAGGACGGAGGAAGCAAGGAGTATGGGGAATCATTTTTGTGGTATTCCAAACAGAAGAATGGTGAAATGGAACTTGAGTACACTGGGGAAGGGGGAAGGGGGGAGGGCAAAAGGGGTGATTTGGGTCACATGTGAGGAGATGCACTATAATTAGTCTTCAGTGGTGAACATGATGTAATGTATCCAGAATTTGAAATATGATGTACATCTGAAAAAAATAAAAATAAAAAAAAAACCATAGTATTCACCACACAAGGGGTTGACTAACGTTGACTTTAGGTTACTGATTACTGCTACAGCTGGAGAAGGGGGAAGACCAGGGATGAGATTAGGAAAGGCACAACGGCCACGTTTCTAACCGTATTTTATATTTCTTTTAAAGAAGAGTTATAGACAAATATATAATTTTAAATAAGATTAAGCTAGGGGCTAGGTGTCTAAATGTGTGTTATATTATCCCTTCTTATCTGTATATTGTAAATATTTCATGGTATTGCCTTTATTCTTTTTTATAAAGTAGTCTGAATTTGAAGGATATACCTTGTGTCTATTGATAAGATTGATAAGCTGCTATGAAATTGAGGATAATTATCTAGTTGGACTCTTGGTAGTCTTAAAGACTGTCCAAAAGAAATCTCCCTTCATGGATACATCATGACCCACTATAAAGTGAGATGATGAAAGACATTCTGTAGGCATATTTCTAGCTGGCAGATTTTTACTATACTTTCTTTGTACCAGATTCATTACAATTAATGATATAGTGATTAGATTTTGAAGCAAAAATTTGTGTTTTTATTTACTACTGGCAGATAAGTCTAATTTTTCATTTGTGAGTTGAATTAACCCCTTCTTGGCTTCATGCCTTTATATGCAGACAGCAGATGACAGTGTTCTACTGTTAAAAGCTTATCATATCACAGGTGACAATTGTACACCAAGCATAGGCTGAAGGCAGTTAAACTGGTGTGTGGCTCAGAGAGAGGGCACTTTACAGCCATGAGGCTCAGTTCTGTGCCGGGTGTTCTCATGGCAACCACACAACTTGGTCTCCTTTGATTTTGCTAATAATAGGTCTTTACTGATGCCTGAGAATTTCCCTCAATTCCTTTAACGGATTCAGGATCTAATTAAATACATATTCCAAAGGGGAAGGATATAGTTTTAACTCTTATTAATTGGAAGGCTGTTTAAGAAAGCTCTGTGGGTGCTTGACTTAGCCAAACTCATTAAAGTTACTCACCACAATCCCAGAAGGCTGATTTAATGAGCCCTTGACTGCTCTTCCAATTAAGGCCTTTCCGTGCTTGGAGCACTTATTTACCTGTGATTAGTGCTTTGCTGTCCTTGTTAGTGAAAATACCATCTCCACTGATGTAAGAGAAAAAAAGTGATTCAAAGATTCTTAAAATTTATCTAGACTTCCAGGCCCTTGGGAATGCTATTCAACTTCTGTTTACCAATTTCATTAAATACATATTCATTAACAGAAGACTCCACAGAATCTCTCAACACATTTTAGAATGTATACAAATACAAGTATATCTATATAAGAGATATCATAGTATGTGCAAAAAAGCCAATATTGATTCAGAAGTGTTATGTGGACACCTACCAAATCTAGAAGGTGAAGGAACTGCTGTTACTTCTAGTCTCTCTTTGCTTCTTAACAATTTAATATGTGAGCATTTAAAGAAACTGCAGAAGAAACTCTCAGGCAATCTTCTACCCAATTATTTTATTCAATTGTACTACATTTGTACAAAAAGAAAAGATGGAAGCCATCCGACTTTTTATTTCTTAAGTCCTTTCCCTGTCTTAAAGGCTGTGGTATATGACTGATATATTCACTTTCAATGGTATGGAGGCATCAGAGTGCTGAGGCATGGTGGACTTAAGACATGCGGATGCTGATCCAAAGACACAGAGCCCCACATAGACAGCCTCTCTGATTGTAATATGCACCGTGCTTAATGCCAGGCAAAAAGATTCTTATTAAATACTATGATATTTTGGGTTGTTTTTCTCCAATTCCCAATTTAGTTGCTTAAAGCTCTGAACCCGACAGCAGACCTTCTCTCATCACCCTGGGTTCCCTCTATTTCCCTTCTGCCTAAATTCGCAGTCAAGCTCAGCATTTCACAGATTTCCCCTGAGAATGAGGAAATGTGGCCCAAGGAAGGCACACACCCTGGGAGAAAGTAAGGAAATCTTCTCCAGAAAAAATGGAAGTAAAGATCTTTTTGTATTGACACTTGGATTTCGAACATTTCATTGAGTCATTAGGTCAATTTGTTATGTCACAGCTGTAGTTTCTCCTCATAATAAAAAGCAAAATCTGAGGGAACACCCCATGAAAGCCTACCTGTGTGATCCTGTTTTATGACATGAGGTGGAGTGAAATGTGTTTCTTTCTGCATTCATGCATTGGTCATAAATGTCTGACTACCTCATGCATTTCCAGACAGGACATTTACTAAAAGAAAATGCCCTGGCCTATCTCCTGCACTAATTTTGGAAACAAAGTCAAAAAACAGTACAGATGGAATTGCAAGGATTTAGCAACCCCCCTGGACACAACTAAAGACCTGCCTTCTATATTCATGACCCAACTAATTTCCCTGACTGAGCCAACCCACTGCTCTTCTTTTTTGTTGAAATAGGGAAGTCAGAGGAGAACTGAGTTCTAAGCTACCCTCAAGAGCAATATTTTCCTAAATTTTGTTTTATTTCTTGTAAATGTCTATCCATCTACGTGTAGGGCCATAAATAGCTATAGTTTAGGACACATCCAGGAAATATCTGGGGAGAGTTGGCAAAACCCTGCTCACTTCTTTTTGGGCCTATGTGGCACCCTCTCTCCAGAGCATCTATATGTAACAAATAAATATGATCATAGAGTAATGCGTGGAAGAGTTGTCTTTTTCCAGATTGGGATTATTATGAACAATAATCCCAGGAAGAGTCTCACTTTAATTTCCTGGAGTTGATGAGCACAAGATTTTTATTATTTATAATCAGAAGTCAAGTTTTGGGCTCGGGTTACTCATGAATTTAATTTTCCTACATTATGCTGAATTGTTTTTAAAATAGGTCCCATCAGTTTATCCACTTACCATCCATTGTGAGATTTTGTGGATTCCTGGATAGCTCATGATATTGTGAGTCTTGATTTATTTGTTTTTCTTTGTTTTTCTTTTTTTTTTTACAGTTGGATGTGTTTGGTGGTATCTCATTATGATTTAAATTTTTATTTCCCTAATTTCTGAGGTTGAACAACGTTTTATCTATTTACTTCACATTTTCATTTCCTCTTTGAGAAATGCATTATTCTAGTGTGTTACTATGTCAACTATGGTGTGTCTGATGTTCCCTTATTGATTTGTCAAATTTATTTTGAATATGTGGTAGGTGTAGCACTTGAATGGGATTTGACAATGAAAAATTTAGGAATTTTACAGTAATTTGGCTCTTGTCAAAAATCATTGAATACAGTTACGTGTCACTTAATGACAAGGGCATATTCTGAGAAATGCATCTTTAGCTGATTTTTTCATTGTGCAAACATCATAGAATGTACTTATGCAAAAGTAGATGGTATAGCCTACTACATACCTAGGCTATATGGTACTGATCTTATGGAAACACCATTGCATATGGGGTCCGTTCTTGACCAAAATGTCATTATGTGGCACATGACTGTATTAAAAAAGGAAAATGTAAAGTTCAGAGTATTCAATTGCCAGCAGAAGACATTCTGAAAAACCCAGGGGTCACTGTGTCAGCCATAGAGAGACTCTCATCTTCAAGCAAAAGAGAGACTATGCCAAAACTCAGATCCAGGATGTAATTGTAAGGATGTGGAGCTGCACAAAGAAAGGAGTCTCTCTTTGCTTATCTAATACATGACCTGAGATGAGTTGCTCCAACATGGATAACTGCTTTTCTGAAGACACCCCCTCCCGTTATTGCTCTTAGCTCGAGAATGATAGCAGGGATCAGAGTATAATCTCTGGTCTGGGAGGAGGTATCTAGCCTTGGCTGGAATGTACTATCAGAAACCTGAGTACTACATGTAACAGTATTTCTTGACCAAGCTGGCCTTGGAGGAGCCATAGCATTTGTATCTTTAGGGGAAAATTATTTATGTGGTTCGCTCATCATGACCCAGGATACTACATTTTGATGTGAACCCAGAAAGTACTAAAAGGTTGGAAATAACAGTGACAAAGTAAATGTTATAGAGATGCCATAACTGCCTTGGGAGAGCATAAGGTCAAGGTCAGAAGGCTCAGGTTGCTGCGGACATTCTATCAGATAAGTCACATAATATCCAAGCACCCACCACCAATTGTGCACCTTAGAAGAGCGCAGAGGGCCCCTTCTTCACCATGGCCATTAGGAAGGTTCTGATGAAGCAATAATCCCATCTTTGAGAAGCTCGATGCTTGCAGTTTTCTGCAGACAGAGTTAACAGTGGGGTGGGTAAATGCCACAGTGTCTGTAGGCATAATGGTATCCCAGGATGCCAGAGCAAGTGGCAGTGGGAAGATAGGTGTGACTACCCAAATGAGAGTTAAGAACTAAATGATAACTAGGGGATCAAGCCCAACCAGGATTTATAGTGACAGCTAATAGGCCACAATATACATCAAAGCAAGACAGATGTACAGCCCACATGAGTCTTGCTTGACAAGAATAGCCAAAAACAAACAAATGAAAACCTATACATCTGTCAGGCAGAAGGCTGACATCAACCAAAGTTGAAAACCACAGTCTCTCATCCAGGCTAGAGATCTAAGACTGTTCACAGATCCAGATTGCATCATTTCAAGGTTTCTTCCAGGAAGCACTTTGACATCACCAAATACATAAATAGTAAATATTTCTCAACTCATTCCGCTACTGTTCCTGTAGCTGCTTTTTAGAGTTACTTCACTGGGGAAGCAGGAGTATCTGAACTTACCTGATATTATTAGCTGTAATATCTGAACTGACATTGATGTCAGGGATTTGAAACACTATCATTGTCCTCTGGTTAGAATAGGAACATTTGGAGACCAAGATGATAAATGAAGTGTGGACTCTAATCCGTCTCCCAGTGGGCCAGTGGTTCTTTTCATGACACAAATGTAAAATGGGGATAGACAGACTTAACAACTGCAGTGTTCACCTTTGATTCTGTGAGCCGTGGAGTTAGGGTTATCCTGGTAAGGAGAAGAAAGTAGAAGTCCCCAAATTACACTCCTGTAGGTAGGTTAGTAAAATTGGAAGTGATACTGCAACCTAGAAGGAATTACCAAGATAAACATGCTCATCAAGAATGTAGGGATATTGGTCTCCACCAAGGTCCTGCTCAATTTACCTGTATAGCCATCCCACAAAGTCAACTGATCCTCATGTGTGGCAGTACAGTGATGAAAATTTAAGTCAGTAGTGGCATCAATTGCAGATGCCTCGCTGAATATGGTACTTTTGCTGCAGCATATCAAAGTTTATCTGGTACTTGGTATGTGCTTATGATCTGTAAAGACGAGTATGAGTTAGTCAAGGGGAAGAGAGAATCAGCCCCTCTAATGCTCCAGCCTGTGATTCTCTCAGCCTGTTGGTCACCAGAGGCTTTCATTACATGCTCACCTCAAGCCAGCCGCTGTGCTGACCAGCTCAAAGGCACACCCTGTTTGTGCTCTGTGTTTCTGACCTCTTTCTACAGGGATAATGTGTCAGAGCACACAAAGCCTGAGAATCTAGATGATTTACTAAGGGAAAATGTTGAAAAATGGGAGATGGGCACCAATTGATAAAGGTGGGCAGTTTATATGAGTTTCAGAAGATGGTTCTTTGAGGTTGAGCAATCAGTTGAATTTAGCACATAACCCTTTGGTAACATATCCTATTGCTCTCCCTTCTTCCATCCCTCCTTCCCTCCTTTCTTAAATCCTGCTTCCCTGGAATGATACTCCCTAATAGAGTAGCACTTGGACCATTACCTGTGTCTGTGCTTCTGGAGAGTACAGGGCATAAACGTCTATTTCTGAAATTTATGTCTATCCATTACTCTTACTAATTTTATATTGCCTTAATTCCAGTCGGGGAAGTTTGTACAAACTCCTGCTTCTTGAAGATTATTTTATCTTTTCTTGTCCTTGCCACAAAAATAAAAAAAAATACTTATTAATATCTTTTCATTAAACAGTTGACAACTGCCATTGGATTTTATTGTGATTAAACTGAATCATTCAACATTCAAAGAATGATTTAAATCAAGTGATTTTGAAATTGCAGTCCATGGACATTTATTGGAGTCTTTTTTAATGTCTCCCTCAAACATATAAATTTGTGGGGGCTCAATCTTTGCTTATTTCTATTTATTTTAAATTTTGGTTATTGGTTGTCTAAAAAGCCACTCTGACACTGTCACCCGATACAAAATAGAGGAAATTAACAGCAGTTTACTTGTGAAATGTGGCCTCTCCCTGCCTCAGTTTTCTACTTCTACCACAAAAGGAAACCACCATCCTATACCCAGCATTCAGCATCGTCTTACTCTCAGTTTTATTTAGTTTTATCTTATCTAAATGTACATATTAAACATCTTTTGTTTCAGTTTTTTAATGTTTCGTATGTTTTTTTAAAAAGTTATTATGCCATAAGCAACATTTTTGAACTTACTTTATAGTGTGATATCACCAAGATTCATTCTATGTATTTTGGATTGCTGGAGTTTATTGATTTTGGATATTGGAAAATATTCCATTTTGTGAATAAAATATGGATTATTTATTGACACATCTGAGAATGGATCTTTAGAATTTCCATATTTCTGCTATAAAGAATGGTTTTTTAAAAAGCATTCCTTTTTACGATCTTTAGTGTACTGAATGAATTCCCTTTGGGTGTATACTTAGAATAACTGGACTCTACAGAATATGAATGTCTGGTATACATATGGTGCCAATCTCTCTACTAAACTGATCATATCAGTGTGCATTCCTATCAACAGTGCTACATTGGTATGCCCCTGAACATATTCATCAGCATTTGGTATTGTCTGAGCCTTTTATTTTTTCTACTTGAACCGAGGTGAAATCTCATTACTGGCCACTCTTACGGATGTTTATGGGCCGTGTATTTCTCCTTTTCAATGAAATAGTTGATCATGACTTGTTATTTTTCTTCTACTTTTAGTTTTCTCTCTGTGTATATAAATAATATATAAATACCATATATGATATATAGTATTGATATAAAATATTAATATTAAAAATTACATACCATTCCATTTATCTATTAATAAACATATGAAAAAAGAATAAGTTCTACTCCTCTTATTGTGTGACTGGAATTTTTGCTTATTTGGGGAATCTTTCTTTTTTCCCCCAGCTTTCTTTTTCCTCCAGCTATATCATATATATATATATGATATATACATATGTATATGTTTGTGTGTATATATGTATGTATAAATATAAAATATAACATTGAAAAATTTATTATGTACAATATAATGATTTGTATATGTATATATTGCAAAAGGATACCACAAGTTAATTGACACATTCATTACTTCACATAGTCACAGTTTTTTTGTGTGGTGAAATCTTTTAAGGTCAACTCTGTTAGCAACTTTCAAATATTAAAGACAGTATTGTTAACTATGGTCCATGTTGTAAATTACATCTCCAGAATTTACTCATGTTATTACTGGAAGTTTGTATGCTTTGACCACCTTATTCCATTTCCCATCCCCTCTCCCCCACCGCTGGTAATCACAAATTTGCTCTATTTCTGTGAATTCAGGGTTTTTTGGTCCACATATAAATGAGTTTGTACAGTTTTGTCTTTCTCAGTCTGACATTTCCTTTAGCCTAATAACCTCAAAGTTCATCCATGATGTCACAATTGGCAGGATTTCCTTCTTTCTAGTGGTTGAATAACATTTTGTTATATATAGATATAGATATCACATTTTCTTTATCCATTCATCCATTGATGGGCACATAGGTCATTTCTGTGTTTTGGCTATTGTAAATAACACTGCAATGAACATGAGAGTGAAGATATCCCTTCAAGACAGCGAGTTCAACTCCTTCAGTAGAATTGCTGGATTATTTTTTATTTTTAGTGTTTTGAGGAAACTTTACACTATTTTCCATATAGGCTGTACCAATTTACATTCCCACCAACCGTGTACAAAAGTTCCTTTTTTTCCACATCCTCACCATTATCTATTGTCTTTTTGGGAGGATTTGAGAACAATTGGCATTAATTCTTAATAAACTGTTTCCTAGAATTGATCTATGAAGTTGTCTGGTTCTGGGCCTTTCTTTGTTGGAAGGTGTGTGTTTACTGATATAATCTCCTCATTCATTATTATTCTGTTCAGATTTTCTATTTTTTTAATGATATAGTAGATTGTATGTTTCTAGTTATTTATCCATTTCTTCTAAGTAGTATCTGTCAATATACAAATTTCCTTTGTTTTCACATGGTCTAATTTGTCAATAAGGCTGAAAGGGGTAAAGGCAGGTGTTTATAAGTGATGGATAGAAAGCACACTTTTGGTAGTGAACACAGTATAGTCCATACAGAAGTTGATGTTTAATGACGTACACATGAAATTTCTATAACGTTATAAACCAATGTTTCCTTAATATAAAATAATGTCTTGTAGTTATTGCTTTTTGTCACTTGTTTAATAAATCTTTCTCTACCCATGGCATAAGAAATATTTGCCTAGTAGTTATAATAAATATTTAAGTTTTTACTCTGAATATAGACTTTGAATTCATTGAGGTTGATTTTTGTATATTTTTTGCTAAGAATTAAATTTAATGTTTCTTCCTATTGATGTGGGGTCGGTGAGCCGAGGAGTTGAAAGATAGATTTCTTAAACTCTTAAGATCTGGCATTAGTGCTCTTTTATTTAGAGAATAGAATAGCATGGGGACAGGACCCATGGGCAGTCAGTGATGCTGCTGGCATGGGGAGCTTCTGCTGCCACTGCTGGCATGGACGCAGAACCCATGGGCAGGCAGAGCTGCTGCTGGCATGTTGCTGCTGCTGCTTCTGCTGCAAAGTTGGGTGGGGAGTAAGGCTAAATTTAAGGCATAGGTATGTGAGTTATCTCTTTACAAGACAAAGAATATGTAAAAATGTTAAAAGGGTATCAGTGCCCATAGAGTCCGGCCATTTGGCGGTCCCACAAGTTTTAGATAAGAATCAAACCGGATTGAGCAAATGTCAGAAGTCACTGCTTGAATATTATCCTCAGCTAAAGACAAAGGAGGATTTGGGGTTGGGGGGGGCGTCAGTTACATGAGGTTGCCATACAGTAAACAACTTAAGTTCTAGCCTCTGGCATTGATTAAGAGTTTCTAGAGATAAGTCCATCCCCCTTCTTCCTGGCACAGAGAAGGAGGCATCTTCACAGAAAGAGGTTTCCCTTAGAAATGTAAATGTTTCCCAACAAAGGGGCAAGCAAATTCCACTCCTTGGAGCCTGCTTCTCATCTGTAGTTTTAAAATTAACCAGCCTAAAAATCCTCATCACTATGAGTAATATTTTCTTCAGCATCTTTTTAAAGTGCAGTAGACATTTAATTTTATTCAAAAATTATATTTCATTTTTCTGAGTAAGATTTGCCCTTGGCTAACATCTGTTGCCAATCTTCCTCTTTTTGTACATGAGCCACCACCACAGCATGGCCACTGAAGAGTGGGGTAGGTCTGTGCCCAGGAACTGAACTTGGGCCACTGAAGCAGAGCATGCCAAACTTCACCACTGGGCCACTGGGGCTGGCCCCAAAATTATATTATTTGAATTAGGTTTGTTGAAATAAAAATTAGTCCCTGAAGCTTGTGATATCTTAGACCCCAATGAAGTTTGCCTGTTGTTTATCTGGGAGTGTTGGAAGAGTGAAGAGGTGCTGCTTCTCAGTGGTACTTCAAGGACATAGAGAGAAAGAGTTTCTGCCCAGGATTCATGGTTCAGATTCCATTGTAACAGTCTCAAGGGGAGCATGTGTAAGAGAGCACCGTGCAGACTTTCTCTCTTTTTCCTTCCTTCCTTTCTTCTCTCTTTCCTTCATCTTCCCTTCCGTTGTTTCTTTTTTCTTTCTCTCATTCTTTCTTTCAGTCTCTCTTTCTCTTTCTTTACTTTTGCTTAAATTTTGCCATTTTAAAATTTATTTAGCAGAAATTTTCATATAGAACACAAGTACAGATAAAAATACAAAGAACTACCATGAATCCACCAAACCTTGTTTCGTTTTGCCCACTCGATGCCCCCAAATGCACTTAAATTTTATAGATATTTAAGGTGAATCTTAGTCACCCTGTCACTCCTTTATTATACATCCTTATAATCGATAATTTATTTCTTTTGTATAACCATGGTGCCTTATTACAATAAGAAAAATAATAGAATTTACATAAAATCATTTAATATCACATCTATAATCATATTATTTTATTATTTTAATAATTTTATTTTTTTATAATTAGTTTATTTGGGTCAGGGCACAAAAAGTTCCACATGGTGCACTTGGCTGTTGTGCCAATTGAGTGTTTTTATTATGTAAGAATTTGCACAGTTTCTCAGCCCCAGCCACATCCTTCAAACCTCCATGGAAGGCCACTCTGACCATATGTACAGACTGTAAGAGCAAGGGAATGAGTCCCTCCAACAAGGAAATCCTCAGCCAACCACTGGGCATCAGGGTCTGTGCTCTCTCTCACTGGCAGGGGAATTCTGAGGAGTGTGTGGTCTGCATGCTTTCCCTGAAGGAGCAAATTAAAACCACACTGAGATATCTCATGCCTGTTAAAATGGTCACCATCAAAAGGACAGGTGATAACAAATGCTGGTGCAGATGTGGATAAAAGGGACTTTTGTGCACTGTTAGAGAATCTATACATTGGTTCAGCCACTACAGAAAACAGTATAGAGAATCCTCAAAGAAATTAAAAATAGAGCTGCTATATGATCCACTAATTCCACTTCTGGGAATATATCCAAAGGAAATGAAAACACTAACTCAACAAGATGTCTACACCCTCATGTATGTAGCATTATTTACAATAGCCATGAAAGAATTTACTGTTGCATGGATGGATGCATGGATAAACAAATGGTGGTGTGTATACAATGGAATATTATCCATCTGTAAAAGATGAGAACGTCCTAAAAAAATCATATAAAAAGTCATCTGATTTTTTTTGTTGTTGCTTGTGCTTTAGGTGTCAGATCCAAAAAGATCATTGCCAAGACCTATATGAAGGAGCTTTTTTCCTATATTTTCTTCTAGGTGTTTCATGATTTAATTTCTTATGTTTGAGTATTTAATCCATTTTGAGTTATTTTTTGTGAATGGTGCAAGATAAGGGTCTAGTTTTATTCTTTTACATGTGAATATTCAATTTTCCCAGAACCATTTATTAAAGAGGTCACCTTCTCTCAATTGACTATTCTTGGTTGTCTTCTCAAATATTAGTTGACCATATATATTTAGGTATATTTCTTGGCTCTCAATTCTGTCCTATTGATCTGTCCATTTTTATGCCAGTACCATACTGCTTTGATTGTTATAGCTTTATAGTATAGTTTGAAATCAGGAAGTATGATATCTCCTGCTTTGTTCTTCTTTCTCAGGATTTTTTTTTACTGTTTGGGGTCTTTTCTGGTTCCTTACATATATTTGAATTGTTTTTCCCATTTCTGTAAAAATTACAATTGGAATTAAATACAGATTATATTGGATTCATAACTGGATTTTGGTAGTTTTGGTATTTTATAAATAACTCTTCCAATCCATAAATACAGGATATCGTTCTATTCATTTGTGTCTTTTTCATATCTTTCATCTATGTCTCAGTTTTCAGAGTACAGATTTTTCAGCTCCTTGGTTAAATTTATTCCCCAGCATTTTTTTGATACTATTGTAAATGGGATCATTTTTTTTTTCAGGTAATTCATTGTTAGCAATAGAAATGCCACTGGGTTTTGAATATTAAATTGTATTCTGCAAGTTTACTGCATTTACTGATTAGGGCTAACGGTTTTTTGGTGGAATCTTTAGGATTTTCCACATATAAAATTGTGTCATCTTCAAATAGAGACAATTTCACTTTTTTTCTTTCAAATCTGACTCTTTTTATTTTTTTCTTTTATTGTCTGATAGGCTCTGGCTGGGACTTCCAATACTGTGTTGAATAGGAGTTGAAAGAGTGGGCACCCTTGTCTTTTTTCCAGACAATAGAGGAAAACCTTTAACCTTTCTCCACTGAGTATGATGTCACCTGTGGGTTGTCATATATGGCCTTTATTATGTTGAGATATGTTCTTTCTATATGTATTTTGTCAAGTGTTTTTATCATGAATGGATGTTTAATTTCCTCCAATGCTTTTTCTGCATCTATTGATATGTTCATATGATTGTTTTCCCTTTCATTTTATTAAGATAAGGTCTCACACCAATTAATTTGCATATATTAAGCCATCCTTGCATCCCAGGGATAAATCCCACTTGATCATCGTGAGTGATCCTTATAATGTGGTGCTGAACACAGTTTGCTAGTATTTTGTTGAGAATTTTTAAATGTAAATTCATCCATACCAGTTTTGATTTTTATTTCATTGGGATGTCTAAATTATTTATATTTAATTATTAATATAGTTAGATGTAAATTTACTGTTTTAGTAGATTTTTCTATTCCTTTATTTATAGTTCCTTTTCTCCTCTTTTTCTGACTTTTCTCCTCTTTTTCTGTTTTTATATTATTTGAGAATGTTTTGTCATTCAATTTATTCCCATTACCAGTTTATCTTTTTATATGTTTAGTTTTTGCCATAGAGTTTGCCTTATATATCTGCAGCTTATCAGAATCTACCATGGAATCACATTTTATTACTTTCATGTAGTATAAGAATATTCCAACAACGTTATCATTGTCATGCAGTTTGATTTTACTTAAGATGGTGGTTAAATTTATGTGTAAAGTTAACTGAACTAGGAACGCTCAGATAGCTGGTAAAACATTATATCTGAGTGTGTCTGTGAAGGTGTTTCTGGTAGAGACTGGCATTTGAATCTCTAGACTGAGTAAAGAAGTTCATTCTCACCAATGTAGGTGAATGATATGTAATCTATTGAGCGTATGAGTAGCAAAAAAGGCAGAGTAAGGGCAAGTTTGTTCTTCACATGCACTGGATCTCTGTTTTCTCTTATCTTTGGACATTGTTGCTTCTAGTTCTTGAACCTTCAAGTTCAGACTGGAACTTGACACTATTTGCTTCCCTGATTCTTGTGCCTTTGGGTTTGGACAAGAACAATACCACCTGTTTTCTGGGCCTCCAGCTAGCAGACAGCAGATCTTGGGACTGACATAATCACATGAGCCAATTTGGCATAATAAATCGCTTCCTAGATATTAATATATGTATTCTGTTGGCTCTGATTTTCTGGAGAACTGTGACTACTACACATATCATAAACTTTGTAATACATTCTTATTTCTGCCTTAGGCAATCAGTGACATATTTGAATGATTAAAAAAGATAAAACATGTTGACTTTGTAAATTAACCTTTATTTTGCCCATTTTAGGAGATTTTGGTTCTTTACGTAGAACACGATGACAATGGTTCTAGGAGTCACCCAAGTAGCAAGTTTGAGCCATCTCCTGGATGATTACTAGAGTGTTAGGTATGTGTCCATGGGAGTGCTTCCAAGTCAGTATACTGTCCCTTACCAGCTGTTCTTGGGCCTCTTTGGCTAAACACCCTCCAGATCCCATCCCAGTGTGCTCTGCCAGCTCCTACTGGAAGTAGGAATGCAGGTGAGATGTTATAACGCTTTGGGGCATATTTCTTCCTCTCTTTTATCAGACCCGGCACCTCTCTGCCTAGGTTGTATAGTGACTTAATTCCATTAATTGGCATAATGATCCGGGGGAAAATGGGTGTTTATCATGAAGAAGCACATATTGACTTGCAGGATAGAAGCTTCTGCATAGCCCCTGAGGGAGGGAGAATCACTAGGCATTACAGGGGAGATGGGCAACTTTATCACCTTCGGAGGGTTCCAAGAAATGTAGGAATCCAGGAAGTCAGGGACATCAATCCAGAGGTCTCCATCCCAGGGGTCAGGGTCCTATCCTGTCTCAGCCAATTCTCAGCATGCAGTCCTCCTTGGGTGGTGATTCAGCCTCTTTGGAGTCTCCACCACTGGCTCTGACAATAGGCCCTTGGCCTTGGCCTCAGCTTTCTCTGCACTCCTGCTGCAGAGAAGCCATTGCCACTGAGCCCCTCTGACTTTCAGGTTTAGCTTTCAGGTGACAATGACTCGTGAAAAGTGCCCATATTAGCAAAACATAAGGTCTGAATACAGAAAATAAAACAGACTGCATTCTGTTTTGAAATAAATGACAATTAAAAAAACTTCTCAAGTGTTTCATTTGGCCCTTGAAAAATAAATTACTCAACTACTCCTAATTCAAAGAAAAATAAGAAAAAACATCAGAAATATTGATAATGAAAGTGTGAGAGAGTAAATGGTGTAGGTTGCCACTGAGATGGTGACACTGGAAAATCCAGATACCAATCTGAAAGAATACCAAATTAGACCGATGGAAAGATGAGGAAGAACTTAAAAGGGAAAATAAACCAGAAATTCTAAAAGAAATCAAATGTTTAAATGACACATGCTGTCTCTGTTTCACAGATATCTCTAAAGTGAATTAAATAAACTGTTTTTGACAGTATGCTATCTAAAATATTACTCATTGAGGGAATATTTATTGAGCAATACTACATGTCAGGCACAGTTCCAGACTCTGGAAAATACATTAGAGAATAAATTAGATATAAATTAAAATGCATATTATGTAAAATAATGATAAACATAATGGGAAAATTTAAGGAAGATGGAATATGAGGAGATTCAATAGAGATAAATTGCTATTATACAAGGTCGTCAATGAGATCCTCACTAACAAGAGACATTTAAAGGAAAGAATCATGTACATAGCTGTGTGGAGATTCTCTCAAACAGGTGAAAGGAAATGCAGAAAAATTGTGAGGGGACTTTATTGTGGTAAGATGTGCTCTGTATGTGTAATGCTGAGGTGTTATTTGAACCTAATAACCCCACTGTAGGGAAATATCCTAAGGTTGCACTGTATGTGCTAGAACTGCCCTGTTGTTATTACATGGGCTTTTACTAAATATGGTAATAATAACAATGACAGTGGTGAAAGAAAGGAAGAGAAAAACACTACCACTTTGAAGAATATATGTGTTGCACTGCAAATAAGGCCCCTTGGAAACAAGGCTAAAAATGTGCATCATAAAGACTCTCTTCTGTAACTTTGTTCTCCGGCCTGGACAATGAGGAAAGGTGGGATCATCAAGGGCATCACAAACTGGTAGGTGTAAAAAAAAAAAGAAAAGAGCTTCAGCTGAGTCAGGTTCAGCCCTGTCAGGAAACTCATAAAGATGCCTGGAACTGAGCTGTGAGAAGAGCCCAATCTCTTGGTATGGCCAGTACCTATTCTCTGAATTGTGCTTGTGTTTTGTCATTCTTGAGTGTAAGTATAATCTTGATAAATGATAAGGCCTAATCTCTGTATTCTATGAGGAAATACAGACTGGGGTTAATGTCCATGCTCTGGATGAAATAATGAAACAATAAAAGGGGGAGAAATGCACCCTCACAAACAGCAGGATAATGGGATCAGGCATTTGAACACATTCTCTGTGATCCTTGAACCACAGGCTGGGATTAGATTGCCGCCAATGCACGGATCTGAGGATGGAGAAGAGTGCCTCAAACTGGAGTCAGATGCCAGTGACTCTTTGGAAACTAGTATCAGAATAGGTAAGCTGTGGCTTTGTTATTGATTAGGTGGTATTTCCTCAAGCTAGTCAGACATAATTATAAAGTTATTTACGATTGCAACTATGGGAGCCTATCTAATTTGAGTGCTATGGAGATGAAAGATAATACTTACAATTTAATGTAAAGTTTAGATACATATATGCCTGGGTTTGTATGTGTAAATAAACCAATATTTGTATATTGGAATCTTAACCCCTAGAACTTTGGAAAATTACTGTTTGGAGATAGAGTCTTTGAGGGGGTAATTATCTAAAAATTAAGAATTTAGGATAGACATTAATCCAATAAGATTGTTTATCTTATAAAAGGAGGAGATGAAAATATAAACAGAGAGAAAAGATCATGCGAAGACAGAAGAAGATGACCATCTGCAAGCCAGGGAGAGAGAGGCTACAGGAGAAATCAATCCCATAAGCAACCTGCTCTAAAAGCCTAGAATCCAGAAGAGTGAGAAAACAAATTTATGCTGTTTCAGCAATCTAGTCTTTGGTACTCTGTTATGGCAGCCCCAGAAAAATAATAGAACAAGTACTAGCATATTTATGTATGTATGTGTGTATATACGTGCGTGTGTACGTGAAGCAGATGGATGACAGTGTTCTTCACACTAAAAAAGAATGGGTACTGGCTTGACTATGATCTTTATTTAAAAATTTCTGAGAAGAGCAGAAAAGTAGTAAAAGAAATTCTTGTATTGTAAATTTTTGATATGGAGACAATGAACAGTAATCTTCATTGGTTTCAATGTAACGGTTAATGTGAAGAGCATACTTTATTGAGAAACCAATTTTTCCCAAAAGCCCTTTTCATTGCCTCTTTTACATCTTTGTTTCTTAAACTGTAGATGATGGGATTCAGCATGGGAATGGCAATGGTGTAAAACACAGACACTATCATGTCCTGGTCCAAAGAGTAACTGGAACTTGTTCTCACATATATGCAGAAGACTGTTCCATAGTAAATGGACACTCCAATTAAGTGAGAGCCACATGTAGAAAAGATTTTTTGTCTCCCTTCAGCAGAATGCATCCTCAGAATGGCCAAGAGAATGGAACCATAGGAAACCAGGACAATCATGATAGTGACTATCTCAATAATGCTCATAAAGTAGGAGATTAGAAGCTGGTTTGTGTGAGTGTCAGAACAATAAATAGCGAGGACTGGAGGGATGTCACAAAAGAAATATCTAATTTCGTTGGATGCACAGAAGGTTAGGCTAAATGAGGCCCCGGTGTGCACTGAAGCATTCAAAATGCCATAAAGATAGGAAGCAGTGATGCATGGCACATAGACCCTGGGTGACATGCTAACTGAATACCACAGAGGGTTGTAGATTGCTACATAGCGATCATATGCCATTGCTGCCAAGAGAAAACATTCAGTGGTCCCAAAAGTAACATCAAAAAACATCTATGCTGCACATCCAAGGAATGAAATAGTGTTATTCTCTGACAGGAAAGTGATCAACATTTTTGGGGTGACAACTGAAGAATAACAGGCATCCAAGAATGATAACACACTCAGAAAATAGTACACAGGGTTGTGCAGCTGGGAATCCCTAATGACCAATATAATCAATCCCAGATTTCCTGTGAGAGTGAAAAGATAGATTGCTAGAAATAGCAAAAACAGGAAGACTTGCACATCAAAATCACCTGTGAAGCCTGTCAATATAAGCATGGTAACTTCACTCATATTCTTCACCTGGATCATGCATAAATCTATGTCTGATGGGAACCCTGGCATTTCAGTTTTTATTTATAGGTTCTAAATGCAATATTATCTTTTCTTTAATATTGGTGCCTGAGCAAACAACTTTGGCCAATCTTATTTTTTTTCTTCTGAAAGACTGGCACGTGAGCTAACAACTGTGGCCAATCTTTTTTTTTCTGCTTTATCTCCCCATATCCCCCCTGGTACATAGTTGTATATCTTAGTTGCAGGTAGTTCTAGTTGTGGCATGTGGGATGCTGCCTCAACACAGCCTGAGGGGTGGTGCCACGTCCATGCCCAGGATCCAAACCAGCGAAACCCTGGGCTGCTGCAGTGGAGCACAAGAACTTAACCACTTGACTATGGGGCCTGCCCCAGAAATGCAATATTTTTTAAAACAAAACCCACTCAATATAGTCTCTTCTTTTTCTGAGAATGGCATATTGAAATGACTGGCAGTGAAGAAACAGGCAGCAATGTAGAAGTTGGGTCCAAGTGGATGCATTACCCTGTATAAATAAATTAAAGAAATTATTTCATTCAGTTGTTAGCTAAATTTGTCATGTTTAAAAAACCCAGTTTAGGGGCCAGACCTGTGGCCAAGTGATTAAGTTCACACTCACCGCTTTGGTGGCCCAGGTGTTTGCTGGTTCAGATCCTGGGTGCACACATGGCACCAGTCATGGAGCCATGCTGAGGCAGTGTCCCACAATGCAGAGCCAGAAGGACCTACAACTAGAATATACAACATTGTACTGGGGGTTCGGGGAGAATAAGAAGAAAAAGAAAGAAGAAGATTTGCAACCGATGTTAACTCAGGTGCCAATCTTTAAAAAAAAAAAAGCCAATTTACTTGGTTTAATTCTTAGTTTATTTTCTATTAAATTTAGTGCATACTGTCTTCATATTGCATCAGCTTAAAATTCACAAAGATAAATGAATATACCACTTTCACGAGATTAGCCCCAGTGAATCCCAATTTAAATTGGTATCAGGCACCTTAATATCTGTGTCATTACATTCTGACTTTGGGCATGTCAGTAAAATAATAGTGTGTTTTGTTGAATTCTTCTGATAATGTTGTCAATGGTAGTTTTCTTATAACCCCTGATACCTCTGATCTTATTTCTAGGGCAAGAAAGTGGTTTATGAATGAAGACATATTTTATTCTCAACTGTGTCCCATTAGAGCAATTGTCCAGTTCACTGTAGGGAATTGAGGAAGGGTAGACAAAAAGTATGGGGTTTATTTATTTTCTCCAAGATGTTCTTCAAATAGTCATTTCTTTCAACTAATATTTAAGGAAAGTAGAACTGATTGTTTTTACGTTTAGCTGATTTCACTTTAAGAGATAGAGACTATAAAGACAGAATATAGATCTTGAATTTTTAACAAATCATGATCATTCTGGAAAACTAAAATCATATCAGTTCCTCAACCCTCACACATTCAGAAAACATAAAGCACCAGATGTCCATGAGAACATGACTTCAGGCACCAAGCTTGAGGAGAAGGAAAACTAAGACAGGAGCTACCACATGTTGTTAAGTGGCTACTAGAGGGTAGAAATTTTGTGTACATTATCCTATGTAATCCTCACAGCAACCTGCAACTAAATCATTCAGAATTCATTTATAGATGAGAAACTGAGGACCAGCCATACGTATATGTTGACCAACCTCACTTAATAAGTTCCTAGTAGAGCCAGCAGTCAGTGCAGGTTTCTCTGTTGCCACATGCTAAGCTATTTCCACTTGATGATACTGCAGACTTATTGTGACCTGCCATAATTCTGAAATGGGTATCCCCTAGAAATAATGCAAGGTAATAACTGCATGTATTTGCATTCTTTTATAAAGCCATCAAGCTTAAGTACCACGGTATTATAACAAAACCTGGAAGTGTTTTCTAGAACAATTAGTTAACTAATTAAGTAAATTTAAAATTTATATATATTCTTCCATTGGAAAAAAATCTGTGGTCCCCCAATTGCATATAACTATGACTGGCTGATAGTTAATTTTCTCTCCATTTAATAATTTTCTTAAATTTTAAATATAGATATTTATTCCTACTACCTTTATTTTAGATGTTATCTTCCAACAAGGGAAGTAAAGCAAATTTCTGATTTAGAGCTCTGTTGATCAAAATGTTTTGGAAATCTATCCTATTTGCCCTCCTTTGTTACCTGGAGTTCCCTAGTTCATTTTTTAATTCAATTCTGAGCTAACCAGAAATACCTATCTCAGATTCAAATACTAAAACATACAATAAAGTTTTACATTCAAGGTTATACCTTCTAAAATATTTTGTAAGTGATGAAAAGCTTTCATCTCACCTGTGGGAATGAACTCCTCACTCAAAGTTTGCTGTGAATTAGAGCAGTTGGACTCTTATACAAGCTTCTCAAGTTCTTCTTGGAGTCCACAGGAATTCTCCAAGGAGAAAATACACTAATTATCTTCTGGGATGGAAATATAACAATATGATTTTGGTTTTTTCCGTAGTAAATGAATGTTTCCAAAACAATAAACTACATAATGAGAAATTGTTACATGCATGAAGTTTGGCCTCTGAAATATAGTGATTTCACAGTGGAAAAAATTAATAGGACTGCAAAATAAATCTAATGATACAGGCCAGACGTCTAGCTCTATGACCAAATATCTATGTACCATTGGGGTGATGACTTAAATTTTCTGAAACCCACTGGCCTTTCCCAGGGAAATAACCTGTTTACTTGTCTCAAAACCTTATAAATATGTATATAATGAAATAATATGAAGGTATAACCTATCATAGAATTTTTATTTAATAGAGATTACTATACCTTTTAAAGTGCTACACTTCTCATTTTATTAAGAGATACAATTAGACTCGTTGAAAGTTTAATAGAGGAGATGAGATGTGAACACATAACTGGGAAGTATGAGGGAGACGGGACAGTATGCAGATGTCTGTAACATTCTGTTTAATAGAACCTTAGATATTAGAGCACTGAATGGGGCAAACACAGGTTTTTGAGTTGTAAAGTCTTGTTTTTTCTTGGGGACCCCATATAGAAATCTGTAGATTAGTACCTGGCAATATACTTAAAGAAAGTTTTCAGAAAATTGTTAAAAATGCATAGATGTCTGAGTACTAAATCCAGAGACTCTAAATTATTAGTTAGAGGATGTAGTTCTTGAAATCTGAATGTTACAGAAAAGGAAGAAAGAATGAATGAAAGGAAGGAAGAAAAGAAAGTAGCCAAATAGGGAGGGAGGGATTAAGGAAAAAAAGAAAGAAAGAAAAATGATATCTGTAGATAAGTCAATTGGGAACAAAGTATCTATTAATGAAACACAATCTCAAATGATGTATATGGTCAAAGTAACTCTAACTAAAATTGAAGAAGCATTTATGGAAATATGGATAAGGTTATTCTATGACTTCTATGAAAATGCAAAGGAACTAAGGCAATCAAAACAGTTATGAAAAATTAGAATAATGTTGAAAGACTCATATAATTTGATTTCAATATTGATCACAAAGCAATAATAATCTGGAGAGTGTGGCATTGATGAAAAGGTAGCCATCTAAATTTACAGAACAGAATACAGTCTTCAGAAATGCATTCATACAACATACTCAATTGATTTTTCACAAAGTTTCTAAGGAAAATCCACAGAGGAAAGACCGTCTTTGTTTCTTTTTAATGATGCAGAATACATAGAATAGCCTAATGCCACAACAGACATTCACTCATTCTGTGTACCATATGTAAGACTTGTCTCAAAATGAATCTTAAACCTTAACATAAAAACTGGAGTGGCGTCAGCAACATGGCAGAGTGAGGTGTTCTCTTTGTCTCTCCACCTTTTGAACTACAACTATGGACACTCACTGACCAACAGAAGAAATCCAGCAGCACAACAGGGCACCTCAGAGACACACGCAGCTATACATCTGAGGGTGGATGGACTGAACCCCCAGCAAGTGGCAGAGATAAGTGACCACACACTGCCCTCTCCCTGGTAGCCCTGTGCATGCATACAAATGCTTTCCAATCTGGTGCAAGCACCTGAAAAGTGGGAACATGCAGCAGGGAAATCATAAGAGGAGAAGGTGCTAACCTTTAGCCTACACTCATGGTCCCTTTCCTGGCAGAAAGAAGGAGCCCACCACACCCCTGTGCCATAAAGGAGCAGGATCTGCCTCATCCCAGCAGGGAAGCCCTGCCAGCCAAGCTCAGTGGCCCCCATGGATTGCAGATGGCAAACAGGGACCTCAGCTGATTTTCACACTTGGGCAAATGCTTCCCAGGCTTGTGCAAGTGCTCATTCTGCAGATGCACTCCCAAAGAGGGAACATGTCCCAGGAAGCTGCTGGAATAAGCCCAGTAGCTTTGAGCCCTCTGGTGATCATTTGCTGGCAGGGAGGAGGAGCTCAGAGCACCCCTGAGGCCCCAAAGAGTGGCCCTTGCCTAGTGAGGAAGGCCTTCCCAACAAGAACAGTCTACACAGATGCCTGAATGAATCCCAGGCTGGGGAAAGCACCCATAAAGACTTCACAGCTTCCAGCAGATGGGGATTGGCCAGAAACACTGCTCCTTCTCCCCCATAGCAGTAACAAAGGGAATCTGCATCCTAAGAATACCACAAATGCCCTGACAAAAGAATAGTTCATCAAACACTATGAGAAACTGCAGCAACAATTAAGACCAGAAGGAAAATGACAATTCTCCAGAAACCAACACTGAAGACACAGAAATATACAACCTAAATGAAAGATAATTCAAAATAGCCATTATAAGTAAACTCAATGACTTACAAAAAAAAACATAAAGACAATTCAGGGAGTTCAGTAATAAAATGAATCTCTTCACCAAAGAGATTCAAACTATAAAAAAAACAAGCATACATTCTAGATATGAAAAATACAATTAATGAAATAAATAATAATCTAGAATTGCTAATAAATAGAATTTATCTTAGGGAGGAAAGAGTTAGTCTTCTTGAGGATAAAAATGGAGAAATTCTACAGGTGGAGAAGGAGACAGAATAAGATGTTTTAAAAAAAGTAGGAATTCTTTGAGAAGTGTCTGACTCAATCAGGGAAAGAAACATAAGGATTATAGATAATCCAGAGGGAGACGTGAGGGAGAAATGAGCAGAGAGCTTGTTCAAAGAAATAATTGCTGAGAACTTCACAAACATGAGGATCGTTTCAGATTTACAGATAATCAAAGTTAATCGAACACCCAACTTTATCAATGAGAAAAGACCCTCTCCAAGGCATATAATAGTAAAAATGGCAAACGTTCTGGATAAAGAAAGAATATTAGGAAAAGTAAATCAGAAGGAAATAACCTAGAAAGGAAACCCTATCAGGCTGTCAGTGGATTTCTCAGCAGAGACCCAACAGGCTGGGAGAGAATAGAATGATATATTCAAAACACTGAAAGACAAAACCTTTCATCCAATAATGTGTTGTCCAGTGAAACTTTCATTGAGATACAATGGAGAAATAAAAGCTTTCCCAGATAAACAAAAGCTGATGAAGTTCATCAGCACTAGACAACCCCTACAAGAAATAATTAAAGATGCTAATACAATGGCAACAAAAAGGGAAAGGTCTAAAAAACTCTAAGCAAGGAGAAAAGTATACATGATCAGAAACATGCAGCTTTCTGGTATAACCTGGAGGCAAAGGCTCAATTACAACTTAAAAGAGAAAGGGAGAGAAAGCATCAAAAGTAATGATAAACACTTCAAATTAGCCACAAACTCACAAAATTAAAAACAGAACAATTTGTAACAGCAATTACTCAGAAGGGGAGAGGAAAGGGAAAGAACCTGCTTTGGTTAATGGAGACAAGCGGCTATAAGAAGACTGACAATCTCATCTCCAATATCTCTCATACAATCTTCATTGTAACCACTAAACAAAAATCAGAACAGAGCAACAATTCACAAAAAGAAAGACAACTGAGAAATCCCCCTAAGAAAACCAACAAAATAAAATGGCAGTCAGAAATACAAAGGAAGATAACCAGTGGAAACATAGAACAATTAGAAAACAAGAGATAGAATGGCAGCGTTAAGCCCTCATATAACAACAATCTCTCCAAATGTGCATGGACTGAACTCTCCAATGAAAAGATACAGATTAGCTGGATGGATTAAAAAACAAGATCCAACAATATGCTGACTCCAGGAAACACACCTCAGCTACAAAGACAAACATAAGCTTAGAGTGAGGGGATGGGAGGCAATACTCCAAGCTAAAGGCAAAGAAAAGAAAGCTGGTGTTGCCATACTTTAAAAAAAAAAAAAAACAGACTTCAAGTTGAAAAAGACAATGAGAGACAAACAGAGGCAGTATCTAATGATAAAAGGGACATTTCACCAAGAGGATATAGCAGTTATTAAGATATGTGCACCTAACACAGGGGCACCAAAGTACATAAAGCAATTACTAACAGACCTGAAGGGAGAAATTAGAAGCAACACAATAATCCTAGGGGACCTCAACAGCCCTCTTACTTCAATGGCCAGATCATACAGACAAAAAGTCCACAAGGAAATAGTAGATTTAAATGACACACTTGACCAGATGGACTTACTAGACATACATAGAGCATTCCATCCAAAAACAGCAGAATATACTTCTTCTCAAGTGCACATGGAACATTCTCAAAGATAGACCATATGTTGGGCAACAAGGCAAGCCTCAATAAATCCAAGAAGATTGAAATCATCTCAATCATCTTTTCTCACCACAGTACTATGAAGCTAAAAATCAGCCCCAAGAACAAAACTGGAAAAGTCAGAAATATGTGGAGACTAAAGAACATGCTATTGAGAAATCATTAGATCCTCAAAGAAAACAAAGGGGAAATTAAACAATACCTGGAGAAAACATGCAAATGAAAATACAACATACCAACTCTTATGGGATGTAGCAAAAGCAGTCATAAGAGGGAAATTCACAGGCCCACCTCAACAAGCACTAAAAATCTCAAATAACTAATCTTAAAATGCATCTAACAGAGCTAGAAAAAGAACAGCATACAGAGCCCAAAGTCAGCAGGGGGAGGGAAATAATAAAAATCAGAGCAGAAATAAATGAAACAGAGACTAAAAGAACAGTGAAGGGATCAGTGAAACTCAGAGCTAGTTCTTTGAGGAGATAAAAAAAAAAATTGACAGACCTTTAGCCAAACTCACCAAGATAAAAATGAAAGAAGGCTCAAATAAATAAAATTAGAAATGGAAACGGACAAATTACAACAGATACTGCAGAAATACAAAGTCTTATAAGACAATACTATGAAAAGCTATATGCCCACAAATTTGATAATGTAGAAGAAATGAATGAATTCCTAGACTTATACAACCTCCCAAACCTGAACCAACAAGAAACAGAGAATCTGAGGAGACAAAGCACAAGTACAGAGATTGAAACAGTAATCAAAAACCGCCCCAAAAGACAAAAGTCCAGGACCAGATGGTTCTCTGGATAATTTTACCAAACATTAAAAGAAAATTTAATACCTATTCTTCTCAAACTGTTCTGGAAGATTGAAGAAGCTGGAACACTTCCCAACATATTCTATGAGGCCAACATTACCCTGATGCCAAAACCAGACAAGTAAAACACAAAGAAGGAAAACGATAGGTCAATATCACTGATGAAATTTAGATGCAAAAATCCTCAACAAAATATTGGCAAACTGCATACATCAATACATTATAAGAATCATACACCATGATCAAGTGGGATTCATTCCAGGAACACAGGGATGGTTCAACATCTGCAAATCAATCAATGTGATACTCCACATTAACAAAATGAGAAATAAAACTCACATGATCATCTCTATAGATGCAGAGAAATCATGTGACAAGATCCAACATCCATTCATGATAAAAACTCTCAATAAAATGGGTATAGAAGGAAAGTACCTCAACATAGTAAAGGCCATATATGATAAACCCACAGCGAACATCATACTTAATGGCAAAAAACTGAAGGCCATCCCTCTGAGGACAGGAACAAGACAAGGATGCCCACTCTTGCCACTCCTATTCAACATAGTCCTGGAGGTATTGGCCAGAGCAATTAGGCAAGAAAAACAAATAAAAGGAATCCAAATTGGAAAGGAAGAAGTGAAACTTTCACTATTTGCAGATGATATGATTCTATACATAGAAAACCCTAAAGGATCCACCAGAAAACTACTAGAAATAATCAACAACTACAGCAGAGTTTCAGGGTACAAAATCAGTTTAAAAAATCAGTTGCATTTCTAGATACTAACAAGGAACTAGCAGAAAAAGAAATGAAGAATGAAATTTCATTTACAATTGCAAGAAAAAGAAAAGAATAAAATACCTAGGAATAAACTTAACCAAAGAGGTGAAAGACCTGTACACTGAAAACTATAAGCCAGTACTGAAAGAGATTGAGGAAGGCATAAAGAAATAGAAAGATATTCCATGTTAAGGGTGACATCCCCAGGGTTTTATACATTATTCTTTACTAATGGAAAAAATATCAATGCATCTTTGATTTTTCAGAGAAATAATTTGATGTGGATTTAACTATTTTGCTCCTATGTGGAATAACCTATTCCCCAAGATTTCTTGACTGAATTATTAATTATTTTGCTGGAGAATATCAATAGAAATTAAAATCAAGATGCTAAGGGTATTGAGTACATTCTTTTGTTATCTTACTGGTTGATAATGATGACACTTGAAAAGACAGAATTATTATAGTCCCTAAACAAACAAATATCATTAAGTTACCATTCAGAGGAACAAGATTTTTTTCTTCACATGTTTCCCATTAAAATAATGGCAACTCATTTGGATCTATTTCAATGAAACTGGATTGGTAAATGATGAGTAGAGGGTTGTTTTAAATCTATCTGTCCTTTGACACAATACTTGTTCAAACTACTATTTTTTGCATAGCCTTAATTTATCCAGCTAGTTCTTTGGTTTTCTAAGTACATATCATGGCATCAGTAACACCATCTGAAAAAAAGGGCTAAATTCAAATGAATTAAGGCAATAATTTCAAAGGAAAGAATATTCAATGAGAGTTACTGATGGTTAAATGGCTCTATATGGTGCCAATCTACAGGAATAATGGAAGAAAAGCTATGAAGAAAGTTGGCTTTTTAACAATTATGGAATTCTTCTGTTCCAGTTTTCTACTGCTCATAAAAAATTACTCAAGAACTTTTTGGCTTAGAGTAACAGCACTTTCTTGTATTTCTTGGGTCAGGAATTCCAGCAGGGTGTAGCTGGGTGATGATTCTGTTTCATGTGGCTTTGACTCTGGTCACTCAGGAGTATTCAGATGGTGACCAGTCTAATCCAGAATGTATAAAATGGCTTTGCATTTCTGTATGATTTGGTTACAATGATGCATTAGAGAGACAGCAGTCCAGTTTTGTGGAATTTTTATTCTACTGTGGATAAATAGTTAAAAATAAAAAATTACATTATGAAGATGATTTAAAACAAAATAATGAAATAAATCAAATACAATCATGTGAATGAAGCTGAATTTGCAATAATTGAGCGGTATTTAATTTATTTTGAGGAATCAGTGATTAAAAGATATCTTCTCACCACAACTAATAGTAAGTGCACCTAATTTATCTCACCAATAAGACTCTCATCTAGAGAACATAATTTTACATATGATTAAGTAGAAAAAGAAATAAGAGAGAAAAAGAAAATAATTAAGCACAGACCAAGAAGTGGAGAAAAAAGGAGATTATTATTGTCAGATGATATTTATCTGTAGATAAAGAATATATTCCAGAATTTACAATGAAATTAATAGAGTTTATAAATGAATTTAACGTTTTATAAATACGATCAATAAACAAAAATCAACTTATTTCTGTATAAAAGAAGAAAACACAAGTTGATACTAAAAATACTTACCCAACACTCACCCAGTATAAAGGAGCACACTTGATCTATGAAGAAGGTGGCACTGCAGAACTCTAGAGAAAAGAACTGTAGAGAAAAGAATGGTCTTTTAAGAAATAGTTCTAAGTAAATTACATGTAAATACACAAAAAAGAAGAATTTGACCTTCATACCATTTACAAAAAAAAGAAAAGTCCATTTAGTTTGTAAACCTAAATATGAAAGGAAATACCACATTTCTTTTTATTGTGGTAACATTGGGTTATAAAATTATATCGCTTTCAGATGTGCATTTCAATATGCAATAATTCATGCAAAGGAATTCAGGGATTTATGCCTCTGTCTCACTCTCTTCCCAATTTCTAAATGGTGCATGTGAATCAGGTTTGAATGAAGAATTGTGGTTTAGAAACATAGAGGAAGGGTGAAAAAGGTCATTTGATCAAGAGCAAAGAACATAAATAGAGTTTAGGAGTCCACTTATCATCACATTGAGCATTTGATCCACACTATTGTAAAAGAAGCATGGAGATAAGAAGTGAAAGATAAAGTGAAAAAAGACACCGAGGTCAGATTAGCTGCCACTCATAACAATGGTTATTAAGTGACTGCAATGTATATACATATAACACCTACAATAAAATATATGAGAGAGAAACAGAGAGACACAGAGAGAGACACAGAGACTTAGAGATAGAGGCGGAGACAGAGAAATAATTATATGCCAGGGGTTATTCTAAACTCTTTCCACATGACATGTGATTTAATTTTCCTAAGATTTCTGTGAAATAATTATTATTAATGTCTCCACTGTTCAGACACGATCTGAAGTCCCAAAAACACTGGACCTTGCAATGACAACAATGAAAATAATAAAGGAAGCAAGAATTAAGCAACCAACAGGACATGTACACATACAGGAATCTAATTCTGTGCATAAACTGACAAAGCTGTGCTCTTCATTGTAAAATAACAGGAATTCAATTTTGTCTGGAATCAGTTTCTGTGATGGATACTAAAATAAAATGTGATTTTCGTCAGTTCTTCATTAAGCTTGTGAAGAGTTTACAGTAAACTAAATGTGAGTGTCTTAATTGTCCATTACCTCTAGTCATTTGAATCATTGTAGGTTGAATGAACCCAAAGAAGTAGGCTGAAAATTTTGAAATATGCTCAATCTTACCCTTGTAAATGAAAGAGGCATAAAGATGAGTGAATCAAAAGACTGACTCATAACTATCTGCCTCTTGACTGTTATCTCCACTCCAACACTGAAGCCCATTGACTTATCCCTCCACCAGCCCCCACTTTGGGATGCTGAGTCCTACTAAGAAAATCTTCTCTATGAAATTATTTTGGAGCCCCCTGCTTTTCTGAGAGCTGCCTTCATTCCCTGTTCCTTGGGCTATGATCATAGGATTCAGCAGGGGAATCATCACACTGTGGAATATCATGGTCACTTTGTCAGTATCCATCCTGTTGCCAGAAATGGGCCAGCAATAAATAAAAGGGATTGTTCTGTGGAAGACAATGATGGTTATAAGGTAGGATGCACGGGTTGAAAAGGTTTTGCACTTTGACTCTATAGAGTGCATCCTCAGGATGCCGATGAGAATAAACAAGTAGGTGAGGATGATCAAGATGGTGATACTCTCATTGAAAGTGGCCACAATGTATAGCAGCAGTTTATTCATAGTGACATCAGAGCAAGCAAAAGATAAGACAGGGAACACATTGAAACATAAATGCATTTTTAATTTGTTAATTTTATTTTTTTATTGAGGTCATATTGGCTTATAACATTGTGTAATTTCATGTGTGCAGTATTATATATTAGTTTCTGCACAGATTACACATTTATTTCTGTTCTAATTTTTATTTCCCTTCTCCTGACTTTGGGCTTTGTTTGTTCTTCTTTTTCTAGTTCTTTTAGGTTTTAGGTTTAGTTTAATGTTACTTATTTGAGATTTTTCTTGTGTGTTGAGGTAGACCTGTATGCTGTAAATTTCTTTCTTAGTATTGCTTTTGTTGCATTCCCTAACCGTTGGTAGGCTATGTTTTCACCTTCATTTGTCTCCAGGTATTTGCTTATCTCTCCTTTGATTTCTTTATTGATCCAATGGTTGTTCAGTAGTATGTTATTTATTCTCCACATATTTGTGACTTTCCCAGCTTTTTTCATGTAGTGCATTTCTAGGTTCATACCGTTGAGTTTGGACAAATACTTGATGTAGTTTCAATCTTAAATATGTTGAGGCTTGCCTTGTTTCCCAATATATCATCTATCTTTGAGAATTTCCATTTGCACTTAAGAAGAACATATATTCTGCTGCCTTTGGAGGGAATGTTCTATATGTATCTATTAAGTCTATCTGGTCTAGTGTTTCATTTAAGTCCAGTGTTTCCTTGTCGACTTTTATCTGGATGATCTATCCATTGACCTAATTGAGTTGCTGAGTTTCCCTACTATTATTGTGTTGCCGTCAATTTCCCCCTTTAGTTCTGTTAACAGTTGCTTTATATACTTTGGTGCTCCTGTATTAGGTGCATATATATTAATGCGTTATGTCCCCTTGGTGGAATGTTCCTCTTATCACTTTGCACTGCCCCTCTTTGTCACCTATTAGCTTTTTCTTATCTTGAAGTCTGCTTTGTCTGATACAAGTTTAGCTACACATGCTTTGTTTTGCATCCATCTGTCCCCTTAATTCTGAGCCTGTGTTTATCTTTAAAGCTAGCAAACACAGGCTCATATTTTTGTTTTTTTTTTTAATTTTTTTTGAGGAAGATTAACCCTGAGCTAACTACTGACAATACCTCTCTTGCTGAGGAAGACTGGCCCTGAGCTAACATTGATGCCCATCTTCCTCTACTTTATACGTTGAATGCCTACCACAGCATGGCTTTTGAAAAGTGGTGCCATGTCTGCACCTGGGATCTGAACCGGCAAACCCTGGGCCACCAAGAAGTGGAATGCACGAACTTAACTGCTGTGCACTGGGCTAATCACAAGGTTTTTTTTTTTTAATCCATCCAATGACATTATGTCTTTTGATTCGTGAATTCGATCCATTTACCTTTAGACTGATTTTTGATAAATGAGAACTTAATACTGCCATTTTATCTCTTGTTTTCAAGTATTCAATATTTCCATTGTTTCTTGTCCCTTGTATTTCTAGCTGTCATTTCATTTTGGCGGTTTTCTTTTGTGGTTTCTCTTTATTTACGATTTGTTCTTCCACTCTGTTTTTTCTTGTTTCATGATTTCCATGTGTTTTATATGAAATATCTCATAGGTGAAATAGTCCATTTTCTGATAACCTCTTTTCTCCATTAGTTTAAGCACTTTCCTTCCCTTTCCCCCTTTCTTTTCTGCGTTATTTTTGTCAGGAATTATTGCTTTTCTGTGTTGTAACTATTTTCATAAATTAAGTTTTTATGGTTATTTTTGGTACTCTCTTTCCTTTTATCTTGTGTGTTATAATTGTTTGCTAACCTATTCTGATAGTGAGCTGCAATTTTCTGATTCTGTCTATTTATCTCCTTACTCAAAGCTTTGTACATCTTTGTCTTTTTCTTTCAGGTAGGAGGTCTCCCTTTGTCATTTCTTATAAGCAAGTCTCGTGATGATGAATTCCTTCAGCCATTGTTCATCTGTGCATGCTTTTATTTCCCCATTTCATTGTAAGGGTGATTTTACTGGATAGAATATTCTTGGTTGTAATGTTTTTTCTTTTCATTATTTTGAATATATCATTCTATTCTTTCCTAGCCTCTAAGGTTTCCACTATGAAATAGGTGAAATCCTGAGAGGGGTTTCCTTGTAGGTTATTTTCTTCTGCCTTGCTGCCCTTAGTATTTTTTATTTGTCATTGACTTTTGACAATTTTAGTATCTGACTTGGGGAAGGTCTTTTTGCATTGAGGTAGTTAGGACTTCTACTGGCTTCATGTACTTGTACATCCACTTTCTTCCCCAGGTTTGGGAAGTTCTCAGCTATTATTTCTTTGAACAAGCTCTTGGCTGCTTTCTCCCTCTCTTCTTCCTCTGGGATACCTATAATTCTATGTTAGTGTTCTGAATTGAGTCAGACATTTCTCAATGAATTTCCTCTTCTTGTTAAGTCTTAGGTTTCTTTCCTCCTCCATCTGAAGCCTTTCTAGATTTCTATGTTCTAGGTCACTTATTATCTGTTCCATAAGGTCTTGTCTTCCTTTATGGTTTCTACATTATTTTTTTAATCTCATTAATTGTGTTCTTCATATCCAGAATTTCTGCGTAATGTCTTTAAGGGCTTCAATCTCTTTGGTGAGGTATTCCTTCCGTTTATTAATTTTATTCCTGAGCTCATTGAACTATCTTTCTGTGTTTGCTTGTAACTCACTGAGTTTCATAACGACTATTTTGAATTCTCTGTAATTTAGATTCCAATCTTCTGTGACTTCAGGATTGGTTTTCAGACATGTTGTTTTCCTTCAGTTCTGCAATGCTGCTGTAATTCTTCATGTTTTTTCATGAATTGATCCTCTGCCAGCACATGTGTGGTAGTATATGGTTTCAGATTCCATCTGCCAATGCTTGGGGAGAGACAACGTCTATGTTTTCTCTTTACAACCCATTTGCTCGTACTTGTGCCAGTTGGATGCTCTGTACTTGTGCAGGCAGGCCTTATCCACTTGGTGGGTCACTCTTATGTGTATGGGGCCATTGTGCTTGGCACGTGGGTGGGTTTCACACATGTGGGTGGACCTCTGCATCCAGTACATCATACTCACAGAGGGGGGGTTCTTTGAGTGGGCTAGGTGGTGAACCATTGCAGGGGCTGACCTGCTGCTGCTTGATGGGGAGTATTTGCAAGGGTAGGGCCACTCTGGCATGATGGACACTTCCAGAACCCAGGTTAACACTCTGAAAGCATTTTCACATGGGCCAGGCTGTCTCCACATCTTCTCACAGTCATGCCCACCACTGTGTGAGGATCCATGTCCTGGATGACTGCCACCAGTGAGGGAGGTGGTCCACTCCCTTAGTTCTACTGCTTTGCAGGGGTCCAGTATATCCACTTCCAGATGTATAACTGCATGGGTCTCTCAGGCATCCTGCTGTGTTGTACATGGAATCCTCTGTTGGTTAATGGATGTCTGTTTAGGTGTAGCTTAGAAGGGAGAGACAAAAGGATTGATTCTCTCTGTCACAATGCTGGCATCACTTCAGTTAATCACATTTGGCATATAGGATGAGATTTCGAGAGCTAAACATAAGTCTGATGGAGAAAAAACAGTCCCACAGAGGTATCAACAAGACACCAGCTCCACACAGAGATTCCAGGGCCTGGTGACCATGTACACCAGTGAGCCACAAAATAGTCAGAGGTCATCACAGCCAGCAGGAAAACTTCAGTTGCCACACCTGCAAAACAAGTAGACTTGCACAGAACATCCCAGGATGAATATGGCTGTGTCTTCATTTAATATATTACCTAGCATCTTTGGCATGAAGATCACAGAGTAACAAAGATCCAAAAGGACAAGTGGCTGAGGAAAAAGTACACGGTGCTGTGAACTTTAGAGCTGACTCAAATCAGTGCAATCATGCCCAGATTGCCCAAAATCATGATTCCATAGTAGGCAAGAAACAACAAGCAGAGGAAAACCCTCAAATCTGGGGCATCTGCTAATCCAAAGAGAATGGCTTCTGTCACATCAGTACACTTCTCCTTGCCCATGTCCTTACTTTACTGGGGTTGCAGAAAAACATTAATTGTTATTCTCCATTTTATGATCTCAAATTAAGTTTTGTCTGTCTTCTAAAGAAGACATGGGAATAATTAAAATGGTTAATTTTTTTCAGCAAAAATTAGGTCATTGTTTTCATAAACTTTAGGGAAATTTCAGAAACTGTAACATACAAATGCATAGAGTTCACAATTTAATTTGCAGATCATGTAAAAGCATTCAGAACCACATAGCCTATATGATCCCTTAAACTAGTCATATATAATTTAGAGTGTGGAACTGAATCATTTAGAAAGACATCAAATATTATTTAATTAGCCATATTGTTTTATGAAATTCAAATTCCTTTTTTCTGGCCATTTCTTTAATACTGGAAATATTTAGATGCCAGGAAATAATTTGTCAAAATATATAGCACTCTTCTCTGTTTTCCACTGAAACAATGAAAAGTATGCTTATTCATACTGTTAACCCACAGTGTTCATTATTTATCAGTATAGTATAGATGGAGAAAGTGGCTTTTGTAATCTGTATTAGCATTTTTGTCTATAAAATTAGCTGTGATTTTGTTAATTATGCAATTCAGTGACAGCTATTCTTCATGGAATTGGTACTTGGGTTCAAACTTCCTCGAACTATGACTCTGAAGCCTTACAATCACCTATTTGACAAATGAAGTCAATACTTTACATCTACATAAAAAACTAATTGAAGACGTGAATATGAATTATTAATGCAAATGCTTCCTGCTGCATTGAAGCATTGTTTATGATAGTAAAACTTAGAAATAAAGTGTTACACAAGAGGAAAATGGTCAAAGTTATGGTACATATATATTATGGAAAACTATACAGCCATTAAAATTATAGGTTTTTTCACATTGTTTTTCAACATTATATACATTTTAGGTATACATTATATTTTGACTTCTGTGTAGACCACCAGAAGTCTAGATACCATCCATCACTGTACATACATGATTTTTTACCCCTTTCACCTCTCCCACACCCACTCTGGTAACCACCAATCTGGTCTCGATATCTATGTGTTTGCTTGTTTATGTTCCAAGTATGAGTAAAATCATGTAATTAATGATATTTTTGAAGAAATTTTAATGACATGCAGAATTACTATGGCAAAATGGCATGTTAGAAAAAATAGCAATCCAGATTGCACAGACAGAATATTGTATATGTTTACATAATTTGTATTGTATATTTAACCCTCACAACATCAATGAAGCATAAATATTTTATTTCAATCATTTTTTTTTAGAAAAAGCAATTTAGAAACTTGCTTGTATTTTCACAAACGTGTAATGCTGTAGAGTAAGAAAGGACTGTGTGAGTTTTTTAAAAATAAAATACTTGAGTCACGAGACTGCTCTGTGGGCACAGCGATTGATGGAAATAGCAGGAAGGGAGAGCAAATGTCTCTCCGAAGTCCCAGGGGCCGTCTGAAAATCCCCAGAGAAATCCTCCCCCTTCTACCAGGTTAAAAGACAGCCTTCATTCATTCAGGACTTGCATATTCTTGAGGGAGAAGCTTGTCAAAAATATCAAAAGATTTGAAAACACTTGTTCAAACAACGCTCACTGTCAGACAATGCTCAGGTATCCATTTAAAGTGACAGCAGAAACGATCAAAAGTCTTAAGAGTGACCTCAGTCATTATACTAATAAAACGGATTTGTCTTTTAGGTAGACTTACTCAAAGGAACACCTTTTATAACCTCTTTATCAAGAGCAGACCAAAAGTTCAAGACAATTATCCTTTGAGAGAATACCAAATTTTAATTTCTGTACCACTTTACTTTTTCATATTAAAACCCATTTACTTCAGAGACAGAAGATGGCGCCATGAGTAGTCCTCTTTGTCTCTCGCCCTTCGAGTCTACAATTATTTGGACACTTATCACTTGACAAAGGATATCCAGACAGCATCTCAGGATGTCTGAGACACCCACGCGACTATACATCGGAAGGCAGACGGACTTTCCTCCGGGAGGATGTGGAAATAGGTGAAAACTCTCCGACCCCGACGGGCAGCCTAGTACCCGCAAGCGGCTTTCTTCCAACGGACGCCCCCAGAGGATCCACACACATCTAGGGCAGGAGCGAGAACACAACAGAGGAGCGACGGTGGAAACAGGTGACCAGAACCCTACCTAAAACCCCCACAATTACTCCTAAACGCAGAGGGAAACTTTGGAGTTGCACACCTGAGCCCGCGGGGAGAGTCTCTCCCCGCCATTGGCGGGGAGACCCAGCCTGGTGCTCGGGGCGCCCGGAGGGTCCCAGAGAGAGTCACGGAGGGTACGGAGGTCTCCCAGCTGCCGTTGCCCACCCCGTGGGACTAGGGATTGCCGGAGATCTCGGAGAGGACCGGGGCTGGGGGAACTTTCAAAGGCCAGTTCTGTGACCCAGAGGGGAAGCGCCGGAGCTCCGCCCGGGCAGCAGACAAAACTCTCTGTCTGCCAGTAGCAGAGGGGCCACGCTGAGCATTCACGGCTCCAGGAGAGGCCCGGAGAGAATCCCAGAGGGTTGGGCGACCCCCAGCTGCCGTTGCCCACCCCGTGGGGCTAGGGATTGCCAGAGAGCTCTGCCAGAGAGCTCAGAGAGGACCGGGGCGGGGGGAACTTTCAAAGGCCAGTTCTGCGACCCGGAGGGGAAGCGCCAGAGTTCCGCCAGGCAGCAGACAAAACTCTCTGTCTGCCATTAGCAGAGGGGCCACGCCCAGCATTCAGGGCTCCCGGGAGAGGCCCGGAGAGAAGCCCAGAGGGCAGGGCGACCCCCAGCTGCCATTGCCCACCCCCGTGGGTCTAGGGATTGCCGGAGATCTCGTAGAGGACCGGGGCTGGGGGAACTTTCAAAGGCCGGTTCTGCGACACGGAGGGGAAGCGCCAGAGTTCCGCCAGGCAGCAGACAAAACACTCTGTCTGCCATTAGCAGAGGGGCCACGCCCAGCATTCAGGGCTCCCGGGAGAGGCCTGGAGAGAAGCCCAGAGGGCGTGGCGACCCCCAGCTGCCATTGCCCGCCCCGTGAGACTAGGGATTGCCGGAGATCTCGGAGAGGACTGGGGCTGGAGAGAGTTCCAGAGACCCAGCTTAGTAGCCTAGGGGGAAACCCTACAGGCTCACAGCAGCCTTAGGGAAAGCCTCTGCACAGCACCAGTAGAAGGCACCCAGCCACCAGCCACAAGGCTGGAAGACCCCAGGGCAAAAGCAGCATAGCTAGGTGTACTAACCACAGACTGTAGAAGATGCCAATAGCTCTCCTGCGACCCATAGATGACAAGTGAGATTCGGTGGGTGCCGACAGCAACGGAGTGACAAATATAAGTGATCCCACCCCTGGCCACTGGAAAAGCCCATAACACCGTTGCAGACCCCAAGGAGAGAGCACATCTAGGTGGGCTGCAACAGTAGGCACCTGCAGCCTGAAGCCCCCTTGTGACGGCCCCCACGGCAGAGGAGGGAATGCAAAGGGCCACTGTGGCTACGAATAGGGGCCCAGGCCCAGTTAGCAACTACGAACAGGGTTCCTGGTTGGTGAAGTATAAACAGCTGCTCCCCCCACCGCAGCAGCTGAAACAAGTGAAAGGAGCAACTAAACTCTATCTCCATGCGGAGGCACAAATCAACAACATCAAGCAATATGAAAAAATACATTAAATCTCCAGAACAGAAAGAAAGTAACAAATACACAGAAAACAATCCCAAAGAAAATGAGATATATAACCTAAATTATGATGACTTCAAAACAGCCATCATTAAGATTCTCAATGAGTTAAGAGAGATTTCTGACCGACAACTCAACGAGTTCAGGAGCTATGTCACAAAAGAGTTTGATACGATAAAGAAGAACCAAACAGAAATATTGGAAATGAAGAACACAATAGAGGAGATTAAGAAAAATCTAGATGCTCTGAACAGTAGGGCCGATAATATGGAGGAAAGAATTAGCAATTTGGAAGATGGAAATATAGAATTGTTGCAGGCAGCGGAGGAGAGAGAAGCAAGACTTAAAAGAAATGAAGAAACTCTCCGAGAATTATCAGACACAATTAGGAGATGCAACGTAAGGATTATAGGTATACCAGAGGGAGAAGAGAAGGAGAAAGGGGCAGAAAGCCTATTCAAAGAAATAATGGCTGAGAACTTCCCAAATCTGGTGAGGGAGATGGATCTTCAGGTGACAGAAGCCAATAGATCTCCAAACTTTATCAATGCAAGAAGACCAACTCCACGGCATATAGTAGTGAAGCTAGCAAAAGTCAATGACAAGGAGAAAATATTAAGGACAGCCAGGCAAAAGAAACTAACCTACAAAGGAACCCCCATCAGGCTATCAGCAGATTTCTCAGCAGAAACTTTACAGGCTAGATGAGAGTGGAATGATATATTCAAAAATCAGAAGGACAAAAACCTACAGCCAAGAATTCTCTACCCAGCGAAAATATCCTTCAAATACGATGGAGAAATAAAAACTTTCCCAGATAAACAAAAATTAAGGGAGTTCATTGCCACAAAACCTCCTCTTCAGGAAATCCTCAGGAAAACCCTCATTCCTGAAAAATCCAAAAAAGGAAAGGGGCTACAAAACCAAGAGCAGAGGAGATAAGTAGAAGGACAACAACAGAGAGTAGCAGCTCTACATCAGAACAGATTAAACCATGGGACGAGAAACAAAGGAAACTGAAGAAAACCAGAAAACAAGACACAAAATGGTAGTGGTAGGTCCCCACGTCTCAATAATCACTCTAAATGTAAATGGATTGAACTCCCCAATCAAAAGACACAGAGTGGCAGGATGGATCAAAGAACCAGATCCAACAATATGCTGCCTCCAAGAAACACACCTCAGCCCCAAAGACAAACACAGACTCAGAGTGAAGGGATGGAGAACAATACTCCAAGCTAATAATGAACAAAAGAAAGCAGGTGTCGGTATACTAATATCAGACAAGGTAGATTTCAAAGCAAAACAGATAAAGAAAGATAAAGAGGGACAGTATATAATGATAAAAGGGACTCTCCACCAAGAAGACATAACACTTATAAATATATACGCACCCAACACAGGAGCACCAAAATTTGCAAAGCAACTCTTAATAGAACTAAAAGAAGACATCAACAACAATACAATAATAGTAGGGGACCTCAACACACCATTAACACCAATGGACAGAACATCCAGACAGAAAATCAACAAGGAAATAATAGAATTAAATGAAAAATTAGACCAGATGGACTTAATAGATATATATAGAACACTTCATCCAAAAACAGCAGGTTACACATTCTTCTCAAGTGCACATGGAACATTCTCAAGGATTGACCATATTTTGGGAAACAAAGCAAACATCAATAAATACAAGAGAGTTGAAATAATATCAAGCATCTTTTCTGATCATAACGCTATTAAACTAGAAATCAACTACAAGAAAAAAGCAGAGAAAGCTGCAAAAATGTGGAGAGTAAACAACACGCTTCTCAACAAACAATGGATCATTGAAGAAATTAAAGAAGAAATCAAATATTATCTGGAGACAAATGAAAATGAGAACACGACATACCCAATCATTTGGGAGGCAGCAAAAGCAGTCCTAAGAGGGAAATTCATCGCAATACAGGCTCACCTCACTAAACAAGAAAAAGCTCACATAAGCAACCTCAAACACCTAACAGAACTAGAAAAAGAAGAACAAACAAAGCCCAGAGTCAGTAGAAGGAGGGAAATAATAAAAATAAGAGCAGAAATAAACGATATTGAAACAAAAAAGACAATAGAAAGGATCAATGAAACAAAGAGTTGGTTCTTCGAAAGAATTAACAAAATTGACAAACCCCTAGCCAGACTCACCAAGAAAAGAAGAGAGAAATCGCAAATTAATAAAATCAGGAATGACAGAGGAGAAATCACAACAGATACCAATGAAATACAAGAGATCATAAGAGAATACTATGGAAAACTATATGCCAACAAATTGAACAACCTGGAAGAAATGGACAAATTCCTAGACTCCTACAATCTCCCCAAACTGAATCAGGAAGAAGTGGAGAATCTGAATAGACCAATCACAAATAAGGAAATAGAAACGGTAATCAAAAACCTCCCCAAAAACAAGAGTCCAGGAACAGACGGCTTCTCTGGAGAAATCTACCAAACATTCAAAGAAGACTTAATACCTATTCTCCTCAAACTGTTCCAGAAAATTGAGAAAGATGGAGAACTCCGTAACACATTCTATGAAGCCAACATCACTCTGATCCCCAAACCTGACAAGGACAACACAAAGAAGGAGAACTACAGGCCGATAGCACTGATGAACATAGATGCAAAAATCCTCAACAAAATTTTGGCAAACCGATTACAGCAATACATCAAAAAGGTTATACACCATGATCAAGTGGGATTTATACCAGGGACACAGGGATGGTTCAACATCCGCAAGTCAATCAACGTGATACACTACATCAACAAAATGAAAAACAAAAACCACATGATCATCTCAATAGATGCAGAGAAAGCATTCGACAAGATCCAACACCCATTTATGATAAAAACCCTCAGGAAAATGGGTATAGAAGGAAAGTACCTCAACATAATAAAGGCCATATATGATAGACCCACAGCCAACATCATACTCAATGGACAAAAACTGAAAGCCATCCCTCTGAGGACAGGAACAAGACAAGGGTGCCCACTTTCACCACTCCTATTCAACCTAGTACTGGAGGTGCTGGCCAGAGCAATTCAGCAGGAAAAAGAAATAAAAGGAATCCAAATAGGTAACGAAGAAGTAAAACTCTCGTTGTTTGCAGACGACATGATCTTATACATAGAAAACCCCAAAGAATCCACAGAAAAACTATTAGAAATAATCAGCAACTACAGCAAAGTAGCAGGGTATAAAATTAACGTGCATAAATCAGTAGCATTTCTATACACTAACAATAAACTAACAGAAAAAGAACTCAAGAACTATATCCCATTCACAATCGCAACGAAAAGAATAAAATACCTTGGGATAAATATAGCCAAGGAAGTGAAGGATCTATACAATGAAAACTACAAGACTTTCTTGAAAGAAATAGGCAATGACATAAAGAGATGGAAAAACATTCCTTGCACATGGATTGGAAGAATAAACATAGTTAAAATGTCCATACTACCTAAAGCAATATACAGATTCAATGCTATCCCAATCAGAATCCCAAGAACATTCTTCACAGAAATTGAACAAACAATCCTAAAATTCATATGGGGGAACAAAAGACCGCGAATTGCTAAAGCAATCCTGAGCAAGAAAAACAAAGCTGGCGGAATCACAATCCCCGATTTCAAAACATACTACAAAGCTACAGTGATCAAAACAGCATGGTACTGGTACAAAAACAGGTCCACAGATCAATGGAACAGAATTGAAAGCCCAGAGATAAAACCACACATCTATGGACAGCTAATCTTCAACAAAGGAGCAGAGGGCCTACAATGGAGAAAAGAAAGTCTCTTCAACAAATGGTGCTGGGAAAACTGGACAGCCACATGCAAAAGATTGAAAATTGACCATTCTTTTTCACCACACACCAAAATAAACTCAAAATGGATCAAAGACCTAAAGATTAGGCCTGAGACAATAAGTCTTTTGGAAGAGAATATAGGCAGTACACTCTTTGACATCAGTTTCAAAAGAATCTTTTTGGACACTATAACTCCTCAGTTGAGGGAAACAATAGAAAGAATAAACAAATGGGACTTCATCAGACTAAAGAGCTTCTTCAAGGCAAGGGAAAACAGGATTGAAACAAAAAAACAGCTCACTAATTGGGAAAAAATATTTACAAGCCACTTATCCGACAAAGGGTTAATCTCCATAATATACAAAGAACTCACACTGCTTAACAACAAAAAAACAAACAACCCGATCAAAAAATGGGCAGAGGACATGAACAGACATTTCTCAAAAGAAGATATGAATATGGCCAATAGACACATGAAAAGATGTTCATCATCGCTAATCATCAGCGAAATGCAAATCAAAACTACACTAAGATATCACCTTACCCCCGTTAGATTGGCAAAAACATCCAAAACCAAGAACGACAAATGTTGGAGAGGTTGTGGAGAAAGAGGAACCCTCATACACTGTTGGTGGGAATGCAAACTGGTACAGCCACTATGGAAAACAGTATGGAGATTTCTCAAAAAGTTAAAAATAGAAATACCCTATGACCCAGCCATCCCATTATTGGGTATCTATCCTAAGAACCTGATATCACATATCTCAAGAGTCCGTTGCACCCCTATGTTCATCGCAGCATTATTTACAATAGCCAAGACGTGGAACCAGCCTACATGCCCAGAAACTGATGATTGGATAAAGAAGATGTGGTATATATACACAATGGAATACTACTCAGCCATAAAAAAAGACGAAATTGGCCCATTCACAACAACGTGGATGGACCTCGAGGGCATTATGTTAAGCGAAATAAGTCAGTCAGAGAAAGACAAACTCTATATGACTCCACTCATAGGTGGAATTTAGTATATTGAGAAGGAGATCTGATTGGTGGTTACCAGGGAAAAGGGGGGGTGGGGGGAGGGTACGGAGGGGGAAGTGGTGTACCCACAACATGACTAACAAAAATGTACAACTGAAATCTCACAAGGTTGTAATCTATCATAACATTAATAAAAAAAAATAAAAAAAATAAAATACTTATATATTCAAATTCTTTGACCTATAGAAAATGCCAACAGAGGATGAGTACACTCTTGTTTATTCTTTCCCTCCTGACCCTTGCTAGATATGCATATGACTATAGAGGCACTGGTTTGTTATTGATAGAGGAAGAGAATCTGGGCTAAATCCCAACAAAGCCAGGTATTTACTCATTCCTCAAATGATTTCAAAGAGGTGAAGGATATGTGCATTAAGAAATCCTAGTTTGAAACAAATAATTATTCTTATGTTATGGTTTTCTCTCTTCAATAGCTTGTAAAAGTGAGTTATTTGTCTTTTTCTGAGTTCAAACTAATACACAATTCTGAAAACCTTTTACTGTTTTCAAATCTAAACAGGAAAAATTACCTTGTTGGCTACTTAAAGAGCAATAGTTCTTAGCCAGGAGTTATTTTGATCCCCATGGGACATTTGGTAATATTTGGAGACATTTTTGGTTGTCACAAAAGGGAGGGATGTTACTGACATCAAGTAAATAGAGACTAGGAATGCTGCTAAACTCTCTTTGATGCATATAGCAGTCTTCCCCCGAACACACATATATACCAACACCACATGCAAAGAGCAAACTGTTATCTGGCCCAAAATGTCAATAGTACTAAGGTTTGACAACCTGCTATAGAGAAATATTTCAAAGCATTTTGCATATAGCCAAAATAATTCCTCCTCTTTCTGCTTCAGGTGTGATTAACATGTCTGTATTCCCCTGTGAGCAGTCGCGAGGGCTCATTATTGCCATACTTATCACAGGAGTGACTGTCAGGAGAATCTCCATGCAGTATTTACCAGGTTCCATGGATGGAGTTAGTGTAAGAGAGGAAGAAGAGGGAAGAAGAGAGAAATCAAGTATTCTTCCCAATTTGTTTACACTCTATTCCCTCCTACACTAACAGTTGTTACAAGATATTTGGTTCTGCAGATAAACTTGTCCCCCTTTCCCATTGAAATTGTTTCTGAGTACACAAAGGGAAAGTATTTTCATAAAGGAGTGCTCAAAACATGGCATTCCTTACAACACTTTCTAATTAAGAGAAGGCTTTTAAATACAGATTGTTAATATGTCTAACACTGCTGTCCTCTTTTACAGTTCATTGTTCTCTTACACAAGGCTGTAATAAATTACTACCATCAGCAAAAAAAGAACAAGGCTCTGCATCCCAGAAAATAACATTTATGTGTTACCAAGAAAACAGAGTGTAGTCCAACCAACCAACCTTTGTGTTAGACATTGCTCTCCCTGTTTCTGAAGATGCCATGATGGGAAATGATGTAGGCTTTATGTTCTTGTGTGTGAGTATCCCTGGGGCCCATGTTACTTAATCTTCCCAAAATAATCATTGATCTCTGTGGGAGATCAACAAGATATCAGAAAACAATACCACCATGGGACTCAAACAATTAATAGCTTCTGTGAGATACAAACAGGGAGAAAAACTATCTCACCTGGGGACATATTATTAAAAGTCAACATGATCCCTTCCAGGATTCATGAACAATTGCAGAGCATTGAATGCTGTATCCAATCACTGTGCCATGAGCCAGGGTTGGCGTTAGCATAGTGAAATATACGAATAAGTCTTTTAAATTTTGCTTGTCTTGTACTCAGAAGCTCCTTCCTGGAAGGCAAAGAGTCTGAAGTCACACCAGAGCTCCACCAATACCAGAAACAAGTGGAAATAATGAAGATCCTTTACTGAGAGTAATAATAATTGCTCACATTTACTGACCACTTCCTATGTGCTAAGTACTGTTCAGAATACAACTATTAGTGCATTTCGTCTTTATAAAAACAAATGAGATCAGTACAGTTATGCACCTTCACAAACGAGGTGCCAGAGGCAAACACAGATGTAACTTGCTCAAAGTCATACACAGAATCACTGATAGAATGAGACCATATGCTGCTTTTGGTTTGTTGCACCCATACAACTGTGTGAGAAAGAGCAGAGCTCCTGAAGGATCGTGAGTTGTCATAATCTCTACTTAAAGCCAGAGGCCATTAAGCGAAATGGCCTCAAGGATCTCTCCCAGGTCTGCTCATTTTATGACTATAGGATGTCTCCCTAAACCAATAGTGTTCAAACCACTCTCTTTGGTTTGTGTCCTTGGGTATACCAAAAGTTGCAAGAATTCCACAGATGTAATTAGTTACAGGTAATCAGTTTCATCAGTTTCCAAATTGTCAAGAACCTGAATGTGTTTTACTAAAATTGATCCATCTGATAATTTCCTGAGTTTAAGGAGTGTTAATGGGTCTCCTTTCCCCCTAGCACTCTCACAGTTCCTTTTCTCTAATTTTTCAAAAGCAAAGATTCCTCTAACCATTTACATATTACTATGTGAATTACTCAGATTAGGAAAACAAAAGCAAACTTCCAATACCTAAAACATAAGAACAATTTGAAATATTGTTTTCCATGAAACCTGAAGTTTTCTTTAATCAAGACACTTCAAACCCATGTTAGGACTTCTTGTTTCTCTCTGGCGTATAATGCATATTTATTTTACTGGAAAATAATGGCATTAGACGTGTGTTTTAGCCAATTCAATGATGTTTTGAAATCATACACACAGTAGATTAATGATAACACTTTTTAACATCTGTTTTTTAACATCTACTCTTTAATATCTTATCTTTTTAACATCTGTTCTTATCACTCCCTGAAACTACTGTCACAAAATGCATCCTCCTGAAGGAGAGAGTCTCATGACAGAAAAACTAAAAGAGCATCTATAAAGAGCATCCTTGGTAGTGATGTTTTATATCATCTGAGCCTCCCACTTACAGGAAAGCTGCTGTGCCTTTCTATGTGTCTTTGACTTAAAGACATGGCAGGTGTTTTGAAAAATTGATTTAAATATAAACATGTTATTGAAATTGATTTCATGGTCATTATACATAAATTGATCTATACATGAAGCTTTAAGTTTTTGATGAAATGTATTTAAAACACATACAATAGTACCATTTTAGTAAAATATTGCATTGGCGAGATTCAATGAAATCAATAATACATTAAATTTCCTAAACTTTTTACTTGCATTGTTTTAATCAAGGTGCCTCTAAATGGAAGAATAACAGGTATGCTTAATTGTTATATGATAAGACTTGGAAGGTCTTTTTGGTTACCTTCTCAGAAATTAGGAAGTGAATGGTTCTAATGATTGCATAACAAACCACCCCAAAACATATTTGTCAGAAACAACAACTCCTTATTGCACTGATCTCTATGGCATGAGTCAGTAAGTTACTTCTGATTCTCTGATCCTGACATGGCTTAGCTTGACTTGGCTAGCTATGCCTTATCAGCTTGGCAGGTTAGATGACCTAAGAGGCTTCACACACAAGTCTGGTCATTAGCTAGATGCCCTCTCATGCGATGGGGTGTGGATTATATTTCTCATTATCCAATATGGTAGTCTGTGCTTGCTCACATAACAGCTTTTCTAAGAGACTGCGAAAATTCCAAAAGATTGTGAAAAGGCCACAGGTATTTTCAGAGGTTTGAATTTGACACAATATCACTTCAACTACCTTCTGTTAGCCAAAGTTGGTCACAGAAGCAACCTACACTCTAGAAGTGGAGAAATTGATTTCATCATTTGATCAGAAAAGTTCCAAAGGGCATAGATATGGCGAGGACTGGAGAATTTGGACGATGTTTGCAATCTGCCACACTGGGCAACGGATCCTTTTGAAAGATATAATTTCAAAATTTTGGCCTTCAACAAAATTGGAAAGCAATCTAATTTCATTTAATTCATTATTTTAAAAAATTTTGACAAAAGATAATTGTGAGAAATTGACATATAACTTGGATGGAGTTGAAAGAGTTGAGTGACAATATTATTACAGTACAATCCCTGACAGAGTTTCTATTCCCATTTACCTTTAATATGACCAAGTAGTCTCAGTATTTTCACCTATTAAAAAGCAGAAATAAGAATGATGCTTAAACCTATTGCTTTCTAACACTAAGTGATGTCTTTCCACAGATACATTAATTAATTGGAATAAAAGTTCAAACACATATTCATAATATTTTTCATAAAATGAAGTATTCCCAAAATCATTGTTAGATTTTTAATAATTATATTTTATCCAAATTTGCAAGGCAAATATATTTGTAACTAGTGGTGTAATTATTATTGTATCATTAAAAGTTTAACTTAATCCATAAATAAAAACTTTTGAAATTGTGAAAATCATTATGATCACAAGAAATAAAAAGTAGGAATCTGTAATTAAATTATACTGTTAAAGGGGAGAGTAGAATTGAATATGAGTTCAGGAGAAGGGAACACACAAATCTGACTGAGATGTTGCTATTTATGTATTTTAAATGAATATGCTATGAAACAGAAATTACACTTTTTGCTGCTATTTAAGCTTATGATGGTATATTTATATGTAAAATTAAATTTTAGGGGTATATACCTTTTCAAAACTAATTGAGAGGCACATTACAAAAAAATGTGAAGACTACTCATATAAGTCATGTTCTACATAGAAGCAGCAGAAACTAGAATAAAGAATCTGAAATGTCACAACTTAAAAATGAAAAAGATATGGTTGTGTGCCAGCGTTTAGTGGAAAATGTGCTTCTGATGTGTCTGGAATCTAGAACGATTGCTTTAATTCTGTCAACAACTGCTTTACAATGTTGGCCAGGTCACTTAAGCCTTCTGGGCCTTGGTTTCCTCAAAGTAAAAGCTAAGTGAGTTATGTCACTTCTGCCAAAAATGTGATCATTTTTGGACAAAGAAGGACAGAAATAAAATAAAATTCTCTATAAAGAGGCATTACCCATCACTGATTCAGTTTAAGATTAATAAAAATAATTTCCTAATTTCAAAGAAAATTATAAATTGTATAACTGCCAGATGTGTACTAAAAGATCAATTTGTAAATACCCAGAGACACAGATCTCAGTAAAAGAGAAAAGCATTCCCTCATCAGACATCCTGTATCTAA